>NW_019945651.1:23735-32906 GCF_002910315.2 Salvelinus sp. IW2-2015 | reverse complement strand
ATGGGTTTCAGAGTGTGTTCAGAGTGTGTTTCAAGTAGTGTGTTTTCGGACCATGGGCATGTTCCAGAGTGTGTTTCAGAGTGTGTTTCGACCATGGGCATGTTCCAGAGTGTGTTTCATAGTGAGTTTTCGACCATGGGCATGTTTCCAGAGTGTGTTTCATAGTGTGTTTCGACCATGGGTCTGTTCCAGAGTGTGTTTCAGAGTGTGACGAGTGTATAGTGTGTTTCGACCATGGGTATGTTCCAGAGTGTGTTTCATAGTGAGTTTCGACCATGGGCATGTTCCAGAGTGTGTTTCATAGTGAGTTTCGACATTGGGCATGTTCCAGAGTGTGTTTCATAGTGAGTTTCGACCGATGGGCATGTTCCAGAGTGTGTTTCAGAGTGTGTTTCGACCATGGGTATGTTCCAGAGTGTGGTTCATAGTGAGTTCGACCATGGGATGTTCCAGAGTGTTTCATAGTGAGTTTTCGACCATGGGCATGTTCCAGAGTGTGTTTCAAGTGTGTTTCGCCCATGGGCATGTTTCAGAGTTGTTTTCCATATGTTGAGTTCTCGACCATGGGCATGTTCCAGAGTAGTGTTTTTCAGAGTGTTGTGTTTTCGACCTATGGGCATGTTTCCAGAGTTGTTTTCATAGTGGAGTGTGTTTCAGAAGTGAGTTGTGTGGCTAGATGCAAAGTCAGTCATTTATCTTTGTTGTATGTTGAACAGTGTGTGTATGTGCGGGTTTGGGCATCACCTGCTCCCACAGCCCACCAGCATGTCCCAGGACTCATAGTGTCCTTTCTCTGCCGGTAGAATGTATGGCCTTGAGGAACGCCTGAGACTCACAGGAGGACCTCCTCAGAGAATCTGGAGTGAGAGAGAGAGAGTGAGAGAAGAGAGAGAGAGAGAGAGAGAGAGGAGAGAGAGAGGAGAGAGAGAGAGAGAGAGAAGAGAGAGAGAGAGATGAGAGAATGAGAGAGGGAGAGAGAGAGAGATGAGAGAGAGTGAGAGAGATAGAGAGATGAGAGAGGGAGATGAGAAGAGGGAAGATGAAGAGGGAGGATGAGAGAGGGAGAGATGAGAGAGGGAGAGATGAGAGAGAGAGAGATGAGGAAGGGGGGGAGAGATGAGAGAGAGATGAAATAGAGAATATGAGGAATGTGAGAAGTGTAATATTTCTCTATGGCATAACTGTTTGTCTTAAATACTGAAAGAATGAGTAATGCATCTGAGACAAATGCAATATTTATAAACACTTCCTTTTTGTCACTGTGAAATGTACATGTGAAACTAGAGAAAAATAAAATAAAATAGTGTCTGAGAGAGCAAGAGAAGGAAAGAGAGGCATGAGCTAGGAATGAGATGTATGTTTTTGTTTCTATTTCTGAGCTACGTAGTCATTGCATCCTCTGAACATGTATTTTATAAGTTTGCTATTGACTAGTTGGTAATGAGGCAGAGCTAAAAGAGGAGTTGACGTAACCTGCTCTGGTTGGTTGTTCTGCAGAAGTTGCTTAAACGCTAAGCCTAACCACTAACTGACAGGCTGGCTCTAGCTTTCTCCCTCACAGGAAGCTCATGTGTGCAGAGGAGTATTATTAGGTTGTTACCAAGACAACGAAGATACAACAGTACAACACAGCAGGCTAGCGTGTTTATCATGAACGGTTTAATCAGAGGTGTATCATGGGAACGTTTATAGAGGTTTATCATAACTGGTTTAGATAGAGGTTATCATTAGAACTGGTTTAGTATAGAGGTTTATCATGAACTGGTTAGTATATGAGGTTTATCATGAACTGGTTTAGTATAGAGGTTTATCATGAACTGGTTTTAATATAGCGGTTTATCATGAACTGGTTTAATATAGAGGTTTATCATGAACTGGTTTAGTATAGAGGTTTAGTAGAAGGTTTATCATGCTGGTTTAATATAGAGGTTTATCATGAACTGGTTAGTATAGAGGTTTAGTATAGAGGTTTATCATGAACTGGTTTAATATAGAGGTTTATCATGAACTGGTTTTAATATAGAGGTTTATCAGAACTGGTTTAATATAGAGGTTTATCAGAACTGGTTTAGTATAGAGGTTTATCAGAACTGGTTTAATATTTGAGGTTTATCAGACTGGTTTATTATAGAGGTTTATATCGAACTGGTTTTAATATAGAGGTTGATCAGAATGTTAGTATAGATGGTTTATCAGAACTGTTTAGTATAGAGGTTTATCAGAACTGGTTTAGTATTAGAGGTTATCAGAACTGGTTTGTATAGAGGTTTAGAATATAGAGTTTAGTATAGAGGTTTAGTTATAGAGGTTTAGTTAGAGGTTAGTATAGAGGTTTTATGAACTGGTTTATATAGAGGTTTATCATGAGATGTTTTATAGAGGTTTATAGATGGTTTAGTATAGAGGTTTAGTAGAAGTTTAAATAGAGGTTATCACTTGGTTTAGTATAGAGGTATCAGAACTGGTTTAGTTATAGAGTTATAGAACTTGGTTAGATATAGAGGTTTAGTATAGAGAGTTTGATCAGAACTGGTTTAATAATAGGAGGTTTATCAGAACGGTTAGTATAAGAGGTTAGAAATAGAGGTTAGTATAGAGTTTAATATAGAGTTCTTGTTAGATTCGAAATTGACAAAAGGCGCACTCAGACTGCTTCGTTAAGTAAAATTAAAAAGGCACTCAGACTGCATTCGTTAATAAACTGAATAATAAAAATGTTTACTACCGACACATTCGATTACTTTCTGAATAAAGCAGTGGCAAAAGGATACATTAGACCAAGTCTCAGGGGTTTGGTTTAGGGTCAGGGGTCAGGGGTCAGAACCCAGGTGTAGCGTACCGTGTTCTGGTGCTGATGCAGCCCGTGAGGAGGAGGGAAGGTCGCTCGTCGGTCCTCCTGGGGGAAGCTGAAGTACACGTCTCGTCTGTAGGGCAGTCTGAGGTACACAGGGTAACTGACCAGAAGGTACCATACCATGGGGGAGATGTCTCCTCCTTCTAAACCTATAGTTACAAACACACAGACAGGGTCAGGGGTCAGGGGTCAGGGTCAGGGCAGTCTGAGGTACTAGGAAACTGACCAGAAGGTACCATACCATGGGGGGAGATGTCTCCTCCTTCAAACCTATAGTACAACAACAGACACAGGGTCAGGGTCAGGGTCAGGGCAGTCTGAGGGTACAAAGGGAACTGACCAAGAAGGTACCATACATGGGGGGAGGATGTTCTCTCCTTCAAACCTATAAGTAAACACAGACACGTCAGGGTCAGGGGTCAGGGGTCCAGGGCGTCTTGAGGTAACAGGAAAATGAACCGTAGAAGGTTACACTCTATGGGGGTAGATAGTCTCTCCTTATAAACCTATAGTAATAAACACAGACAAGGGTCAGGGTCAGAGGTCAGGGGTCAGGCAGGTTCTGAGGTATGACAAGAACTGCCAGAAGGTAACATACCATGGGGGAGATGTTCTCGTTAAACCTATGTAAAAACAGACACGGGGTTAGGGGTTCAGGGGTCAGGGGTCAGGGCAGTCTGAGGTACACAGGAAATGACCAAGAAGTACCACTCCTGGGGGAGATGTCTCCTCTTGAACTATAGTACACACACAGAACAGGGTTAGGGGTCTAGGGGTCAGGGGTCAGGGCATCTGAGGTTACACAGGGAACGCGACGCAGAAGGTACACTACCATGGGGGGATGATGTCTCCTCACTTCAACCTATAGTAAAGACACAGAGACACAGGGTCGGGGTCACGGGTCAGGTCAGCGGCCAGTCTGGGTACAACAGGAAACTGACCAGAAGGTACACTCATGGGGGGAATGTTCCTCCTTTCAAAACTATAGGTTTACAACCACAGACACGGGTTAGGGGTAAGGGTCAAGGGTCAGGGCCAGTTAGACACAGGAATGACCAAAGTACCCTACCGTGGGTGGGAGTGTTCCGTCCTCTCAAACCTAAGTAACACACCAGAAACAGGGTTAGGGTCAGGGGTCAGTGGTTCAGGGCAGTCTGAGGCTACAAGGGAATGACAGAGGTACAACTACCTGGGGAGATGTCTCCCCTTTACAACATATAGTAAACACACAGACAAGGGTCAGGGGTCAGGGGTCAGGGGTCAGGGCAGTCTGAGGTCACAGGAAACTGACCAGAAGGTACCACTACCATGGGGGAGCATGTCTCCTCCTTCAAACCTATAGTACAAACACACAGACACAGGGTCAGGGGTCAGGGGTCAGGGTCAGCGGCAGTCTGAGGTACACAGGAAACTGACACGAAGGTACCACTACCATGGGGGGAGATTGTCCTCCTCCTTCAACCTATAGTACAACAACAGACACAGGGTAGGGGTCAGGGGTCAGGGTCAGGGCAGTCTGAGTACGACAGGAAACTGCATACAATTAACTGATTGATTGAACTGCTGCATTTTCCCCCCTGTTCTCCGTGTCTCCATGTTACTATTTCAACAGTTGTGTTGCCTCTGTGTTTCAAAATCTGCTGTATCCTTTTAGGTTGACCAGACACTACATTTAGGGTCAGGGAAGGCCTTGTCCACCAGCGCTGTTACTTCTCCTCGGATGTCAGAACTACGCCCCCTGTTGGTAGGAGTCTCTGTCTGGCCGGAACACCTTTACCGAAGCTCTGTGGAGGGACAAATACAACAACCAATTTACCAAACATCAGAGTAATGTGACTGACTATGTGTTAGGACCGCTGAGCTAAAGCCAAGGCATTACCTTAGAAAGCTAACACAACTCTTTAGGTCGCAGGTGAGGTAATCCATCACCCGGCCTGGGGTTTATTCTCCATTACATATGGTCATGTTAAGTCATATATGTTGTGCATGGTCATGTACGGTCGGTTGTATGTTGGTATGGTATTGGTTTACCTCCTGGTTGTCATGATACTCCAGGATGGATTGGCTCTCATCACCACAACCTCTCCTTCCACTTCCCGGTGTCGTCATAGTGCAGAACACTGTCCTGATACAGCACTCCTCTGGCCTAAGGGGCTCCTACAGGAGAGATGCAGGAGGAGGAGGAGTGATATGTGTGTGTGTATGGGTTGTGTGTGTGGGTGTGTGTGTGTGTGTGTGTGTGTGTGTGTGTGTGTGTGTGTGTGTGTGTGTGTGTGTGTGTGTGTGTGTGTTGTTGTTTACATATTCATAATGTCACCACATAATTGATTAAAATACACTGTTATGTAATGAAGGTCTACAGTAGCCTCAGCAGCACTCTGTAGGGTAGCACCGTGGTGAAGCCGGAGGACAGCTAGCTTCCGTCCTCCTCTGGCTACATGACTTCAATACAAAAACCTAGGTAGGCTCGTAGGCCTCACCCTCTTCAATGACACACATGGTAATTATGACACTTCCAGAGGACGTCCTCCAACCAATCACAGCTTTTGCAGTATGAACTGACATGTTTCCATGCAACCTTAGAATTAGGATCAGAGAACGAGTTGTATTGTGATTGTGCCACAGAGCATTATGGGGGTCTACGTGTTGAGAGGCTTGATGACATTGTTAGATATGAGTGAGAGTGTTAGTTGAGATTTTTGGGATATTACAGAATTCAAATTATTATTTTTTTAATTACAGGAGACGGAGGAGGATATTATAATGTTTTTCTTGGTTTTAGAATTATTTTGTGTCCAGTTAGAGCGATTTATTTCAATGTGCTTTTAACTCGTATGCAGCAAATTTAGTGTCTCTTCGATGCATAATGTGCCTGCTAATTCAGTAGCTACAGCACGAGTGTGATGTTTTTCTCCTTTAGAATGGTTTATTTTATTTTATTATTTTATTTAAACCTTTATTTAACTAGGCAAGTCAGTTAAGAACAAATTCTTATTTACAATGACGGCCTACAAAAGGCAAAAGGCCTCTGCGCGGGACGAGGGCTGGGATAAAAAATAAATATATAAGAGAAAATATGACTACACATGCCGATTGCAGTCCACTTACAACAATGTAGAGGTCTGTAATTACAATAGGACCACTATACAACGTGAGAAGACGGAATCTAAACAAAAATCACAGACAAATCACATGTTATAGTTTTTAAGTAATTAATTAGCATGTGTATGTGCATGACTAGTATTTTATACTCAACAGAGATTCCGAGTCACAGGATGGTTAGTTTTTCTTTTAAAGCTAGCAGTCGCTCAGTCGCTAGTGGCAGCGAACTGAAAAGAGGAGCGACCCAGGGATGTGTGTGTTTTCGGACCTTTAACAGAATGTGTCTGGCAGAACGGTGTTGTATGTGGAGGATGAGGGTGCAGTAGATATCTCAGATATAGGGAGTGAGGCCTAAGGGGTTTATAAATAAGCATCAACCAGTGGTCTTGCGGACGGGTATACAGAGATTACCAGTTTACAGAGTAGGTAAGAGTCAGTGATTGGTCTATAAGAGCATTGTGACAATCTGAATGGCCGAATGGTAAAGAACATCTAGCTGCTCGAGAGAACCCTTACCTGCCGATCTATAATTACATCTCTGTAATCTTGTGATGGGTAGGATGTCATCTGAATCAGGGTGTAGTTTGGCAGCTGGGTGAAAGAGGAGCGGATTACGATAGAGAACCAAGTCTAGGATTAACTATGCTGCAGATTTGATCATGTGCTGTTGAGAAGGACAGTGCTCCGGTCTGGCCATACTCCAAACTATAGTCTAGTATGAGGTTGTACATACCCAAGCTCTAACTAAGAGGTAGTAATCACACTGTGCGGAGAGGGGCGATGTCTTCTTACAACCAATGACCTTTAGTTTGGAGGTGGTTCAGAACAAGGGTTAAGGGAAGAGAGAAGATTGTTGGACATAGAAGCTTGTTGATAGAGCATTAACACAACATACCGTGGAAGGGCCAGTGGAGTATAAGGACATGTATCATCTAAAAATAAATGGATGAGTGAGCTTCCTACTGCACTGATCTACTGTTTGTTGAGTAATGTAAATTGAGCTTGGGGTATCCCTTGGTGACAGGCAGGTGGTGAGACAGGCAGATTTCGACTTATTATACAGCACCTTTGAGAGAAGTTTTAGTTATGCAAACCAGCCAATTTAGAGCCTCAGAACACCAGATAGGTCCTTTTTTAGGGCAGGCCCACAAAATGGACCCGGGTCTTTACTGGACTTAAGTTTCGTACAGGACGACCCTGCTCTCCCAGTCTAACCTTGGCTTTAGTAGGTTTAAAAAGGCACTCAGACTGCTTCGTTAATAAATTAAAAAGGCACTCAGACTGCTTCGTTAATAAACTGATAATAAAATGTTTACTACCGACACAATTCAATTACTTTCTGAATAAAGCAGTGGGCAAAGGATACATTAGACCAAGTCTCAGGGGTTTGGTTTAGGGTCAGGGGTCAGGGGTCAGAACCCCAGGTGTAGCGTACCGTGGTTCTGGTGCCTGATGCAGCCCGTGAGGACGGAGAGGAAGGTCGCTCGTCGGTCCTCCTGGGGGAAGCTGAAGTACACGTCTCGTCTGTAGGGCAGTCTGAGGTACACAGGYAACTGACCAGAAGGTACCACTACCATGGGGGGAGKTGTCTCCTCCTTRAAACCTATAGTACAACACACAGACACAGGGTCAGGGGTCAGGGGTCAGGGGTCAGGGCAGTCTGAGGTASARAGGYAACTGACCAGAAGGTACCACTACCATGGGGGGAGATGTCTCCTCCTTCAAACCTATAGTACAACACACAGACACAGGGTCAGGGGTCAGGGGTCAGGGGTCAGGGCAGTCTGAGGTACACAGGGAACTGACCAGAAGGTACCACTACCATGGGGGGAGATGTCTCCTCCTTCAAACCTATAGTACAACACACAGACACAGGGTTAGGGGTCAGGGGTCAGGGGTCAGGGCAGTCTGAGGTAGACAGGAAACTGACATACAATTAACTGATTGATTGAACTGCTGCATTTTCCCCCCTGTCTCCCGGTCTCCATGTTGCTATTTCAACAGTTGTGTGCCTCTGTGTTTCAAGAATCTGCTGTATCTCTTTAGGGGTTGACCAGACACTCACATTTAGGGTCAGGGAAGGCCTTGTCCACCAGCGCTGTGTACTTCTCCTCGGATGTCAGAACTACGCCCCCTGTTGGTAGGAGTCTCTGTCTGGCCGGAACACCTTTACCGAAGCTCTGTGGAGGGACAAATACAACAACCAATTTACCAAACATCAGAGTAATGTGACTGACTATGTGTTAGACCGCTGAGCTAAAGCCAAGGCATTACCTTAGAAAGCTAACACAACTCTTTAGGTCGCAGGTGAGGTAATCCATCACCCGGCCTGGGGTTTATTCTCCATTACATATGGTCATGTTAAGTCATATAATGTTGTGCATGGTCATGTACGGTCGGTTGTATGTTGGTATGGTATTGGTTTACCTCCTGGTTGTCATGATACTCCAGGATGTGATTGGCTCTCATCACCACAAACCTCTCCTTCCACTTCCCGGTGTCGTCATAGTGCAGAACACTGTCCTGATACAGCACTTCCTCTGGCCTAAGGGGCTCCTACAGGAGAGATGCAGGAGGAGGAGGAGTGAGTATGTGTGTGTGTATGTGTGTGTGTGTGTGTGTGTGTGTGTGTGTGTGTGTGTGTGTGTGTGTGTGTGTGTGTGTGTTCATATGTTCATATGTTCATATGTCACCAAATAATTGATTAAAATACACTGTTATGTAATGAAGGTCTACAGTAGCCTCAGCAGCACTCTGTAGGGTAGCACCGTGGTGTAGCCGGAGGACAGCTAGCTTCCGTCCTCCTCTGGCTACATTGACTTCAATACAAAACCTAGMAGGCTCGTAGGCCTCACCCTCTTCAATAGACACACATGGTAATTATGACCACTTCCAGAGGACGTCCTCCAACCAATCACAGCTTTTGCAGTATGAACTGACATGTTSTCCATGCAACCTTAGAATTAGGATCAGAGAACGAGTTGTATTGTGATTGTGCCACAGAGCATTATGGGGGTTCTACGTGTTGAGAGGCTTGATGACATTGTTAGATATGAGTGAAGAGTGTTAGTTGAGATTTTTGGGATATTACAGAATTCAAATTATTATTTTTTAATTACAGGAGACGGAGGAGGGGTATATTAATAAATAGTTTTCTTGGTTTTAGAATTATTTTGTGTCCAGTTAGAGCGATTTATTTCAAATGTGCCTCGCTA
>NW_019945651.1:13781-20184 GCF_002910315.2 Salvelinus sp. IW2-2015 | reverse complement strand
AGAGGTTTTATATACGGTTTTTATATAAGAGTAGTTTATCATGAACTTGGTTTAGATAAGAGTTATCATGAACTGTTTAGTATAGAGGTTTATATGAACTGGTTTAGATAGAGGTTATCATGAACGGTTTATATAGAGGTTTACAATGAAATGGTTTAAATAGGGTTTATCATGACTGGTTTATATAGAAGGTTGTAGAGAGGTTTATATGAACTGGTTATTAGAGGTTATCATGAACTGTGTTTAGTATAGAGGTTTAGTATAAGTGTTTATCATGAACTGGTTTAAGAGGTTATATGAACTGTAAATATAGAGGTTATCAGAATGGTTAATATAGAGTTTTCAGAAACTGGTTTAAGTATAGAGGTTTATCAGAATTGGTTAATTAGGTTATAGATGTTTTATCAAAGGTTAATATCGATGGTTTAATAAAGGTTAATTTACAGAACTGTTAAGTATAGAGGTTTAATCAGAACTGGTTTAGTATAGAGTTTATCAGAACTGGTTTAGTATAAGAGGTTATCAGAACTGTTTAGTATGAGAGGTTTAGATAGAGGTTTAGTATAGAGGTTTAGTATAGAGTTTAGTGAGGTTATATAGAGGTTTCATAACTGTTACTATAGAGGTTTATCATGAACTGGTTTATTATAGAGTTTATCAGAAACTGGTTTATAGAGTATTATCAGAAATGGTTTATAATGAGGTTATCAAAACTGGTTTAGTATAGAGGTTTATCAGAACTGTTTAGTATAGAGGTTTTATATAGAATGGTTAAGTATAGAGTTTAGTAATAGAGGTTTATCAATGGTTTAATAATAGGAGTTTCAGAACTGGTTAGTATAGGTTAGATGAGACTTAGTTAATAAGTTTAATATAACTTCTTGTTAAGATTCAAATTAAAAAGGCACTCAGACTGCTTCGTTAAAAATTAAAAGGCACTCAGATGTTCGTAATAAACTGATAATAAAATGGTTACTACCGACAACATTCAATTACTTTCTGAATAAGCAGTGGCCAAAGGATACATTAGACCAAGTCTCGGGGTTTGTTTAGGTCAGGGTCAGGGTCAAACACAGGTGTAGCGTACCGTGGTTTCTGGTGCCTGAGCAGCCGTGAGGACGGAGAGAAGGTCGCTCGTCGGTCCTCTGGGGAAGCTGAATACACGTCTCGCTGTAGGCAGTCTGAGGTAACAGGGAATTGCCAGAAGGTACCACTACCATGGGGAGATGTTCTCCTTTTAAACCTTAGTACAACACACACGACAAGGTAGGGTCAGGGGTCAGGGTCAGGCAGTCGTGAGGTACATAGGGAACTGACCAGAGTACTCATACCATGGGGGAGATGTCTCTCCTTCAAACCTATAGTACAACCACAAGACACAGGGTCAGGTCAGGTCAGGAAGTCTGAGGTAAAGGGAACTGACCAAGAAGGTACCACTACCATGGGGGAGATGTTCTTCCTTCAAACTATAGACAACACACAGACACAGGTCAGGGGTCAGGGTCAGGGTCAGGGCAGTCTGAGGTAGACAGGAAACTGACTCAGAAGTACACTCATGGGGGAGATGTTCCCTTTAAACCTATAGTAAACACACAGACACAGGTCAGGTAGGTCAGGGTCAGGGAGTCTGAGGTGACAGAGAACTGCCAGAAGGACACTACATGGGGGAGATGTCTCCTCCTCAAACCTATAGTAAACACGACACAGGGTTAGGGGTCAGGGTCAGGGTCAGTGGAGTCTGAGGTACACAGGAAAACTGACCAAAGTACCATCTCATGGGGGAATGTCTCCTCCTTAACTATAGTACACACACAGACACAGGTTAGGGGTTCAGGGGTCAGGGTCAGGGCAGTCTGAGGTACACAGGGAACTGACCAGAAGTACCACTACCATGGGGGGAGATGTCTCCTTTCAACCTATAGTACAAACACACAGACACAGGTTGGGGTCAGGGTAGGTCAGGGTCAGTCTGGGTAACAGGAACTGACCAGAAGGTACCACTCATGGGGGGAATGTCTCTCCTTCAAACATATGTACAACACACAGAACGGGTTAGGGTAGGGTCAGGGGTCAGGGCAGTCTGAGTAACAGGAACTGACCAAAGGTACCACTACCTGGGGGGAGATGTGTCCTCTCAACCTATAGTACAACACCAGACAACAGGGTTAGGGTCAGGGGTCAGGGTCAGGCAGTCTGAGGTACACAGGAATGACCAGAAGGTACCACACCATGGGGGAGATGTCTCCTCCTTAAACATATAGTAACACACAGACACAGGGTCAGGGTCAGGGGTCAGGGTCAGGGCAGTCTGAGGTAACAGGAAACTGACCAGAAGGTACCACTACCATGGGGGGAGTGTCCTCCTTCAAACTATAGTACAACACACAGACACAGGGTCAGGGTCAGGGTCAGGGGTCAGGCGTCTGAGGACACAGGAATGACCAGAGGTACCACTACCATGGGGGAGATGTTCCTCCTTCAAACCATATAGAACAACAGCACAGGGTTAGGGTCGGAGGTCAGGGTCAGGGCAGTCTGAGGACAGGAAACTGACATACAATTAACTGATTGATTGAACTGCTGATTTTCCCCCCTGTCTCCTGTCTCCATGTTTATTTCAACAGTTGTGTGCCTCTGTGTTTCAAGAATCTGCTGTATCTCTTTAGGGTTGACCAGACACTCACATTTAGGTCAGGGAAGGCTTGTCCACCGCGCTGTGTACTTCTCCTCGGATGTCAGAACTACGCCCCCTGTTGGTAGGAGTCTCTGTCTGGCCGGAACACCTTTACCGAAGCTCTGTGAGAGACAAATACAACAACCAATTTACCAAACATCAGAGTAATGTGACTGACTATGTGTTAGGACCGCTGAGCTAAAGCCAAGGCATTACCTTAGAAAGCTAACACAACTCTTTAGGTCGCAGGTGAGTAATCCATCACCCGGCCTGGGGTTTATTCTCCATTACATATGGTCATGTTAAGTCATATAATGTTGTGCATGGTCATGTACGGTCGGTTGTATGTTGGTATGGTATTGGTTTACCTCCTGGTTGTCATGATACTCCAGGATGTGATTGGCTCTCTCACCACAAATCTCCCTTCCACTTCCGGTGTCGTCATAGTGCAGAACACTGTCCTGATACAGCACTTCTCTGGCCTAAGGGCTCCTACAGGGAGAATGCAGGAGGAGGAGGAGTGTAGTGGTATTGTGTGTGTTGTGTTGTGTGTGTGTGTGTGTGTGTGTGTGTGTGTGTGTGTGTGTGTGTGTGTGTGTGTGTGTGTGTGTGTGTGTTTTATATATCATATTTCATATGTCACACAAATAATTGATTAAAATACACTGTTATGTAATGAAGTCTACAGTAGCCTCAGCAGCACTCTGTAGGGTAGCACCGTGGTGAGCCGGAGGACAGCTAGCTTCCGTCCTCCTCTGCTACATTGACTTCAATACAAAACCTAGGAGGCTCGTAGGCCTCACCCTCTTCAATAGACACACATGGTAATTATGACCACTTCCAGAGGACGTCCTCCAACCAATCACAGCTTTTGCAGTATGAACTGACATGTTTCCATGACTAGAATTAGGATCAGAGAACGAGTTGTATTGTGATTGTGCACAGAGCTTGGGGGTTCTACGTGTTGAGAGGCTTGATGACATTGTTAGATGAGTGAGAGTGTTAGTTGAGATTTTTGGGATATTACAGAATTCATATATTATTTTTTTAATTACAGGAGACGGAGAAGGAATATTTATAATATGTTTTCTTGTTTAGAATTATTTTGTGTCCAGTTAGAGCGATTTATTTCAATGTGCTTGTACTCAGTAGCCATTAGCGTGATCTATGTCTTCACTTGTAGCTAGCAGCACGAGTGTGATGTTTCTCCTTTAGAATGGTTTATTTTTATTTATTTTTTATTTAACCTTATTTAACTAGGCAAGTCAGTTAAGAACAAATTCTTATTTACAATGACGGCTACACAAAGGCAAAAGGCCTCCTGCGGGGACGAGGGCTGGGATAAAAAAAAATATATAATGGGAGAAAAAATACTATATACACTGCGATTTGCAGGTTTTCTACTTACAAAGCATGTAGAGTCTGTAATTTATAAGTACATCTCAACTGTGAGAGACGGAATCTAAACAAAAATCAGAAAATACATTTATGATTTTAGTAATTAATTAAGCATTTATTGCATGACATAAATATTATGATACTACCAACAGTAAGATTCGGGCTCTCCAGATGTTAGTTTTTCTTTAGAGCTAGCAGTCGCTGCAGTCGCTGCAGCGAACTGAAAGAGGAGCGACCCAGGGATGTGTGTGTCTTTCGGGACCTTTAACAGAATGGTCTGGCAGAACGGTGTGTTGTATGTGGAGGATGAGGGTGCAGTAGATATCTCAGAATAGGGAGTGAGGCCTAAGAGGTTTATAAATAAGCATCAACCAGTGGTCTTGCGACGGGTATACAGAGATACCAGTTTACAGAGGAGTAAGAGTGCAGTGATGTGCTATAAGGAGCATTGGTGACAAATCTGATGGCCGAATGGTAAAGAACATCTAGCTGCTCGAGAGAACCCTTACCTGCCGATCTATAAATTACATCTCTGTAATCTTGTATGGGTAGGATGGTCATCTGATCAGGGGTAGTTTGCAGCTGGGGTGAAAAGAGGAGCGATTACGATAGAGAACAAGTCAGATTTACTATAGCTGCAGATTTGATATGTGCTGTGAGAAGGACAGTGCTCGTCTGGCATACTCCCAAGAACTTGTATGAGGTGACTACCTCAAGCTCTAAACTCAGAGGTAGTAATCCACTGTGGAGAGGGGATTCTTCTTACCAAACCATGACTTTAGTTTGGAGTGTTCAGAAAGGTTAAGGAGAGAAAGCTTGTTGACATAAGAAGCTTTGTTGTAGAGCTTAACACCAAATATCCGTGGAAGGGCCAGCTGAGTATAAGACTGTATCATCTAAAAATAAATGGATGAGTGAGCTTCCTACTGCCTGATCTATGTTGTTGATGTAAATTGAGCCTTGGGGTACTCCCTTGGTGACAGGCAGTGGCTGAGACAGCAGATTTTCTGACTTTATACACTGCACTCTTTGAGAGAGGTAGTTAGCAAACCAGGCCAAAGAGCCCTCAGAGACACCAATACTCCTTAGCAGGCCCACAAGAATGGAACGGTCTACTGTATCAAAAGCTTTGGTCAATAAAAAATAGCAGCACAACATTGCTTAGAATCAAGGGCAATGGTGACATCATTGAGGACCTTTAAGGTTACAGTGACACATCCATAACCTGAGTGGAAACCAGAGAGAATACTATAGACATCAAGAAAGCCAGTCAGTTGTTTATTGACAAGTTTTTCCAACACTTTTGATAAACAGGGCAAAATAGAAATAGGCCTATAACAGGATCAGCTTGATCTCCTCCTTTAAATAAAGGATGAACTGTGGCTGCCTTCCAAGCAATGGGACCCTCCCCAGAGAGGAGAGACAGGTTAAAAAGGTCAGAGGGGGGCTTGGTGATGATAGGGGCAGCAACCTTCAAGAAGAAAGGGTCTAAAACCCTAGTCATTGGCATATGGGGGAGGGAATGCTGGCTTCTGGAGGGAAATACTGTAGGAATGCTCAACCAGTGTCGCTCATTCAGCCGACAGAAACTTTCAATCGGTTTTCCCCATTAAGCAACGAGGCCGAGCCTTCTCTGGTCTATACTCCTCCCGTTACGGAGTCTGAGARGCGGAAGCCTCCCACCATTAGCTCTGACAAATTGAAAACCGTAGTCATTGGCGAATCCATTAACCGCAGTATTAGACTTGAAACGAATCACCCAGCGATCATACACTGTTTACCAGGGGGCAGGGCTACCGACGTTACGGCTAATCTGAAGATGGTGCTGGCTAAAGCTAAAACTGCCGAGTGTAGAGAGTATAGAGATATTGTTATCCACGTCGGCACCAACGATGTTAGGATGAAACAGTCAGAGGTCACCAAGCACAACATAGCTTCAGCCTGTAAAATCAGCTAGAAACAGATGTGTCGGCATCGAGTAATTGTCTCTGGCCCTCCCAGTTAGGGGGAGTGAGAGCTCTACAGCAGTCTCTGGCCCTCCCAGTTAGGGGGGAGTGATGAGCCTCTACAGCAGAGTCTCACAACTCAATCGCTGTTGAAAAACTGTTTTCTGCCCTCCCAAAAGAATAGAATTTGTTTTAGATAATTGTTCTCTTTCTGGGACTCACCCACAACCAGACAAGCCTGGCTGCTGAGGAGTGAACGGACCCATCCTAGTGGAGGGTGCTCTCATCTTATCTACAAACATAGACAGGCTATAACTCCCTAGCTCCACAATGAATAGGGTGCAGGCCAGGCAGCAGGCTGTTAGCCAGCTTCTAATCCTCTCTT
>NW_019945651.1:0-13259 GCF_002910315.2 Salvelinus sp. IW2-2015 | reverse complement strand
AAAAACCCGAGCTCTGAAGCAAGCTTCCAGAAAATTGGAACGGAAATGGCGCCACACCAAACTGGAAGTCTTCCGACTAGCTTGGAAAGACAGTACCATGCAGTATCGAAGAGCCCTCACTGCTGCTCGATCATCCTATTTTTCCAACTTAATTGAGGAAAATACAAACAATCCAAAGTTTATTTTTGATACTGTTGCAAAGCTAACTAAAAAGCAGCATTTCCCAAGAGAGGATGGCTTTCACTTCAGCAGTGATAAATTCATGAACTTCTTTGACGAAAAGATCATGATCATTAGAAAGCAAATTACGGACTCCTCTTTAAATCTGCGTATTCCTCCAAAGCTCAGTTGTCCTGAGTCTGCACAACTCTGCCAGGACCTAGGATCAAGGGAGACACTCAAGTTTTTCAATACTATATCTCTTGACACGTTGATGAAAATAATCATGGCCTCTAAACCTTCAAGCTGTATACTGGACCCTATTCCAACTAAACCACTGAAAGAGCTGCTTCCTGTGCTTGGCCCTCCTATGTTGAACATAATAAACGGCTCTCTATCCACCGGATGTGTACCAAACTCACTAAAAGTGGCAGTAATAAAGCCTCTCTTGAAAAAGCCAAACCTTGACCCAGAAAATATAAAAAACTAATCGGCCTTTATCGAATCTCCCAATCCGCTCAAAATGTTTGGAAAAAACAGTTGCACAGAAACTCACTGCCTTCCTGAAGACAAACAATGTATATGAAACGCTTCAGTCTGGTTTTAGACCCCATCATAGCACAGAGACTGCACTTGTGAAGGTGGTAAATTACCTTTTTAACGGCGTCAGACCAAGGATCTGCATCTGTCCTCGTGCTCCTAGACCTTAGTGCTGCTTTTGATACCATTGATCACCACATTCTTTTGGAGAGATTGGAAACCCAAATTGGTCTACACGGACAAGTTCTGGCCTAGTTTAGATCTTGTCTGTCGGAAAGATATCAGTTTTTCTCTGTGAATGGTTTGTCCTCTGACAAATCAACTGTAAATTTCAGTGTTCCTCAAGGCTCTGTTTTAGGACCACTATTTTTTTTCACTATATATTTTACCTCTTGGTGATGTCATTCAGAAACAGAATGTTAACTTTCACTGCTATGTGGACGTCACACAGCTGTACATTTCGATGAAACATGTTGCAGCCCCAAAATTGGCCTGGCTAGAAGCCGGCGCCGACAGAGATGGCCGCCTCGCTTCGCGTTCCTAGGAAACTATGCGGTTGTGAAATTGTTAGGTTAGATTACTCGTTGGTTATTACCGCATTGTCGGAACTAGAAGCACAAGCATTTCGCTACACTCGCATTAACATCTGCTAACCATGTGTATGTAAAAATTTGATTTGATTTGATTTGAGGAAGTGGAGGTCGGYCAAAACAGAGATGCTTGTTCTAGGTCCCAAGAACCAAAGAGATCTGCTGTTGAATCTGACAATTAATCTTGATGGTTGTACAGTCGTCTCAAATAAAACTGTGAAGGACCTCGGCGTTACTCTGGACCCTGATCTCTCTTTTGATGAACAGACTAGACTACTGCAATGCTCTACTTTCCGGCTACCCAGATAAAGCACTAATTAAACTTCAGTTAGTGCTAAACACGGCTGCTAGAATCTTGACTAGAACCAAAAAATGTGATCATATTACTCCAGTGCTAGTCTCTCTACACTGGCTTCCTGTTAAGACTAGGGCTGATTTCAACGTTTTACTGCTAACCTACAAAGCGTTACATGGGCTTGCTCCTACCTATCTTTCCGAGTTGGTCCTGCCGTACATACCTACACGTACGCTACGGTCACAAGACGCAGGCCTCCTTACTGTCCCTAGAATTTCTAAGCAAACAGCMGGAGGCAGGGCTTTCTCCTATAGAGCTCCATTTTTATGGAATGGTCTGCCTACCTATGTGAGAGACGCAGACTCTGTCTCAACCTTTAAGTCTTTATTGAAGACTTATCTCTTCAGTAGGTCCTATGATTGAGTGTAGTCTGGCCCAGGAGTGTGAAGGTGAACGGAAAGGCTCTGGAGCAACGAACCGCCCTTGCTGTCCCGGTTCCCCTCTCTCCACTGGGATTCTCTGCCTCAAACACTATTACAGGGGCTGAGTCACTGGCTTACTGGTGCTCTTCCATGCCGTTCCTAGGAGGGGTGCGTCACTTGAGTGGGTTGGTTTTGTGCCGTGGGGGAGATCTTCGTGGGCTATACTCGGCCTGGTCTCAGGGTGGTAAGTTGGTGGTTGAAGATATCCCTCTAGTGGTGTGGGGGCTGTGCATTGGCAAAGTGGTGCGGTTATATCCTGCCTGTTTGGCCCTGTCCGGGGGTATCGTAGGACGGGGCCACAGTGTATCCCGCCCCCTCCTGTCTCAGCCTCCAGTATTTATGCTGCATAGTTTATGTGTCAGGGGGCTAGGCTCAGTCTGTTATATCTGGAGTATTTCTCCTGTCTTATCCGGTGTCGTGTGTGAATTTAAGTATGCTCTCTCTAATTCTCTCCTCTCTCTCTTTCTCTCTCTCGGAGGACCTGAGCCCTAGGACCATGCCTCAGGACTACCTGGACTGATGACTCCATGCTGTCCCCAGTCCACCTGGTCGAGCTGTTTCAACTGTTCTGCCTGTGGCTATGGAACCCTGACCTGTTAACCGGACGTGCTACCTGTCCCAGACCTGCTGTTTTCAACTCTCTAGAGACAGCAAGAGCGGTAGAGATACTCTGAATGATCAGCTATGAAAAGCCAACTAACATTTACTCCTGAGGTGCTGACCTGTTGCATCCTCTACAACCACTGGTATTATTATTATCTGACCATGCTGGTCATCTATGAACGTTTGGACATCTTGGCCATGTTCTGTTATAGTCTCCACCCGGCACAGCCAGAAGAGGACTGGCCACCCCTCAGAGCCTGGTTCCTCTCTAGGTTTCTTCCTAGGTTCCTGCCTTTCTAGGGAGTTTTTCCTAGCCACCATGCTTATATACCTGCATTGCTTGCTGTTTGGTGTCTTAGGCTGGGTTTCTGTACTGCACTTTGTGACATCAGCTAATGTAAGAAGGGGTTTATACAGTTGAAGTCGGAAGTTTACATACACATTAGCCAAATACATTTAATCTCAATTCTTCACAATTCCTAATTTAATCCTAGTAAAAATTCCCATTCCCGTCTTAGGTCAGTTAGGATCACCACTTATATTTTAAGAATGTGAAACGTCGAATAATAGTAGAGAGATGATTTATTTCAGCTTTTTATTTCTTTCATCAAATTCCCAGTGGGTCAGAAGTTTACATACACTCAATTAGTATTTGGTAGCATTGCCTTTAAATTGTTTAAACTTGGTCAAATGTTTCAGGTAGCCTTCCACAAGCTTCCCACAATAAGTCCTGCAGAGCTGGTGTAACTGAGTCAGGTTTGTAAGGCCTCCCTGCTCGCACACGCTTTTTCAGTTCAGCCCACAAATTTTCTATGGGATTGAGGTTCAGGGCTTGTGATGGCCACTCCAATACCTTGACTTTGTTGTCCTTAAGCCATTTTGCTACAACTTTGGAAGTATGCTTGGGGTCAATTGTCCAGTTGGAAGACCCATTTGCGACCAAGCTTTAATTTCCTGACTGATGTCTTGAGATGTTGCTTCATTATATCCATATCATTTTCCTCCTCATGATGCCATCTATTTTGTGAAGTGTCACCAGTCTCTGCAGCAAAGCACCCCCACAACCATGATGCTGCTCACCCCTGTGCTTCACAGTTGGGATGGTGGTTCTTCGCTTGCAAGCCTCCCTTTTTCCTCCAAATATAACTATGGTCATTATGGCCAAACAGTTTCTATTTTTGTTTCATCAGACCAGAGGACATTTCTCCAAAAAAGCACAATCTTTGTCCCCATGTGCAGTTGCAAACCATAGTCTGGCTTTTTTAATGGCGGTTTTGGAGCAGTGGCTTCTTCCTTGCTGAGCGGCCTTTCAGGTTATGTCGATATAGGACTTGTTTTACTGTGGATATAGATACTTTTGTACGTTTTCCTCCAGCATCTTCACAAGGTCCTTTGCTGTTGTTCTGGGATTGATTTGCACTTCTCGCACCCAAACTACGTTCATCTCTAGGAGACAGAACATGTCCCTTCCTGAGTGGTAATGACGGCTGCGTGGTCCATGGTGTTTATACTTGAGTACTATTGTTTGTATAGATGAATGTGGTACCTTCAGGCATTTGGAAAATCGCTCCCAAGGATGAACCAGACTTGTGGAGGTCTACAATTCTTTTCTGAGGTCTTGGCTGATTTCTTTAGATTTTCCCATGATTCCCATGATGTCAAGCAAAGAGGCACTGAGTTTGAAGGTAAGGCCTTGAAATACATCCACAGGTACACCTCCAATTGAATCAAATTATGTGCAATTAGCCTATTCAGAAAGCTTCTAAAGCCATGACATCATTTTCTGGAATTTTTCCAAGCTGTTTAAAGGCACAGTCAACTTAGTGTATGTAAACTTCTGACCACTGGAATTGTGATACAGTGAATTTTTGTGAAATAAATCTGTCTGAAAAAATTGTTGGAAAGATTACTTGTGTCATGCACAAAGTAGATGTCCTAACCGACTTGCAAAACTATAGTTTGTTTATCAAGACATTTGTGAAGTGGGTGAAAAACGAGTTTTAATGACTCCAACCTAAGTGTATGTAAACTTCCGGACTTCAACTGTAAATAACATTTGATTGATTGATTCTCTCCAAGCACTGTGAGGACCCCTATCAATTTCCTCTCATTACTGTATGTTGAAGTCAATCAACAAACACAATCACATTATTAAACATCAATTGATTTTACTCCTCGCTGGGACCAAATCATGCTGAATCTTTTGTTCTAACTGAAGGATGTTGTCCTAGCTTTTTTGTCTTCCCAGTCAAATCCTGTCCTGGTTCAAGCCTCTGAACACCTCAACTCATGCCTCATACCCTCATTCAATCACTGGCTTGTGATCCCTTTCCAACACTGACTGTGTAAGTCTCATTCCATAATATTCCCATAATATTGTAGCTATATGTTTAGGTTAAAATAATTCGTTTCTGATGATTCTTTTGAAACACACTTTGTGGTCTCCGTGCTTATACCGTTCCAGCGCCTATACCGTGGGTCTCCCATCCTCCTCAATTGTTCTATTCAACACAGCCTCGGTGATAGATAACGGTCAGACTGTTAGCCTGCTGTAAACGGTCAGGCTGTAAGCCTGCTTAAAACGGTCAGGGCTGTAGCCTGCTAGTAAAACGGTCAGGGCTGTAAAGCCTGCTAGTAAACGGTCAGCGGCTGTAAGCCTGCTAGTAAACCGGTCAGGGGCTGTAAAGCCTGCCTGTAGTAAACGGTCAGGGCTGTAAGCCTGCTTGTAAAGCAGTGTCAGGGGCTGGTAAGCCTGCTAGTAAAACAGTCCAGGGCTGTAAGCCTGCTTGTAAATAACGGTCAGGGCTGTAAGCCTGCTAGTAAACGGTCAGGGCTGTAAGCCGCTTGTAACGATCAGGGCGTAAGCCTGCTTGTAAACAGTCAGGGCTGTAAGCTGCTTGTAAACAGTCAGGGCTGTAAGCCTGCTTGTAAACAGTCAGGGCTGTAAGCGTGTGTTGTGTGCTGTGTGTGTGTGTGTGTGTGTGTGTGTGTGTGTGTGTGTGTGTGTGTGTGTGTGTGTGTGTGTGTGTGTGTGTGTGGGTGTGTGTGTGGTGTGTTGTGTGTGTGGTGTGTGTGTGTGTGTGGTGTGTTCCTAAACCTCTGTTTAAGGAGCTGTGTGTGTTGTGTTGTGTGTGTGTGGTGGTGTGTGTGTGGTGGTGTTGTCTTCCTCTGTTTTAAGGAGCTGTGTGTGTGTGTGTGTGTGTGTGTGTGTGTGTATGTGTTGTGTGTGTGTGTGTGTGTTGTGTGTGTGTGTGTGTGGTGTGTGTGGTGTGGTGTGTGTGTGTGCGTGTGTGTGTGTTGTGGTGTGTGGTGTGTGTGTGTGTGTGTGTGTGTGTGTGTGTGTCCGCTACTCTCTCTGTTTAGGAGCCATGTGTGTGTGTGTGTGTGTGTGTGTGGTGTGTGTGTGTGTGTGTGTGTGGTGTGTGTGTGTGTGTGTGTGTGTGTGTGTGTGTGTGTGTGTGTGTGTGTGTGTGTGTGTGTGTGGTGTGTGTGTGTGTCTGTCCTATACCCTCTGTTTAAGGAGCTTGTGTGTGTGTGTGTGTGTGTGTGTGTGTGTGTGTGTGTGGTGTGTGTTGTGTGTGTGGTGTGTGTGTGTGTGTGTGTGTGTGTGTGTGTGTGTGTGTGTGGTGTGTGTGTGTGTGTATGTGTGTGTGTTCTGTCCTACCCTCTGTTTAAGGAGCTGTGTGTGTGGTGGTGTGTGTGTGTCTAACCCTCTGTTTAAGGAGCTGTGTGTGTGTGTGTGTGTGTGTGTGTTGTTGGTGTGTGTCTGTCTACCTCTGTTTAAGGAGCTGTGTGTGTGTGTGTGTGTGTGTGTGTTCTCCTCTGTTTAAGGAGCTGTGTGGTGTGTGTGTTGTGTGTGTGTGTGTGTGTGTGTGGTCCTACCTCTGTTTAAGGAGCTGTGTGTGTGTGTGTGTGTGGTGTGTGTGGTGTGTGTGTGTGTGTGTGTGTGGTGTTGTGTGTGTGTGTGTGTGTGTTGTGTGTGTGTGTGTGTGTGTGTTGTGTGTGTGTCCTACCTCTGTTGTAAGTGAGCTGTGTGTGTGTGTGGTGTGTGTGTGTGTGGTGTGTGTGTTTGTGGGGTGTGTGGTTGTGGTGTGTGTGTGTGTGTGTGGGTGTTGTGTTGTGCGTGTGGTGTTGTGTGTGGGTGTTTGTGTGGTGTCGTGTGTGGGTGCCCTTACCCTGCTGTTTAGGAGAGCATAGATGAGTGGTGCGGTCTTTTTGTTGTTGGCTCCACCCTCCTCCTGACAGCTGAGAGAAGAAGGCTACAATGTCTACTGTTGTCTGTAGTGGGGACTGGAAGTTCTTCAGCTTCGGCTCTGCTTGTCCGTGGCAGACGACACAACAGTGGTCAGAACCAGTCTGTGTCATTGTCTTCACTGAAAGACAGTTGGAGGTCCGTAGCTCACAACAAGACAATGCATTCAGGCGTGAAACCTCTCCATTCTGCACATCCCCAAGGTAACCACTCACAGAGCGATCAGGTAGGCTGGACAAAATGAAGGAAAGCCAACATCATGTGTCCTATCAGGGCTTGGCTCCACCACATCAAACAGGTTCAATGCATCTTTGTATAAAATTCTACAGAGTGTCTGGAACTCTAATTGGAGGATGAGAGCACCATTTCCTCACGAGATATTCCATATTTGGTGTTTTGGTTGGTGGTGGTGGAAAACGCATCTCAGGCGTCGCTCCAGAATCGTCCCGTTAGTGTTTCTGCGGGTTGAGATCTGAGTGACTGAGACCTGACCCTAAGCAATGATGGGGATGTTTAATTGCTTATTAAGCTCAGGAACCTCACCTGTGGGGAAGCACCTGATTTCAATTGTACGCCTCATTTTAACTGTTCAGCGTTTCCATTATCTGTTGTCAGTTTACGCCGTAATGTCATATCACTTTACGTCAACATCCCGACCACAATAACAACATTATCTGACGTCAACATCCCAACGCAAATAAACATTATGTTTGATCAACATCCTGACAACATACAACATTACATCTTAACGTGCAGAATCCCGACCACAAAAAATATCTACAACATCCCAATAACTTCTGACGTCAACATCCCAACCACGAATACAACAATATCTTACTTCAAACACCAACGCACAATAGCAAACATTATCTACGTCAACATCCCCACCACAATAACAACATTATCTAACTTCAACAATCCCAGACACAATACAACATTATCTTGACGTCAACATCACCATCGCACAATACAACATTATCTTACTGTAACATCCCGACCAACAATACAAACATTATCTTACTTCAACATCCCGACAAGCATACAACATACACGAACATCGACAATAAATTACTTTACTGCAACATCCCGACCACAATACAACATTATCTTACGTCAACATCCGCGACCGAATACAACATTACTCGAACATCGACCCACAATATCGATCACGCAAACTCTGCTAATTATCTTCTGTTATCATTGTAACTCTTACAGCACACAGATATTCTTCTATGGTCGTTTGGGGCCTCGTTCCACCATCCCGATCTTGTGAAGAATTCACATTCCTATAATCTACAGTGAAATGAAGGAAACGGGAGCACAGAGGATCAGGATGGTGCATCCTCTTCATCCGCATCTGCTACTGGTGTGGTTCGATTTAATTATTCTTTTCTCCTATGATCATTCTTTGTCACTACTGAGTGACGACTGTCCGTCATGATTCTCCCTGCCTCATTCATTCCACTCCTCTCTGCTCATTCATTCATCTCTCTGCTTCCTGCCATCATTCATTCGCATCCTCTCTGCCTCATTCATTCCACTCCTCTCTGCCTCATTCATTCCACTAACTCTCTGCCTCATTCATCCACTGCCTCTCTGCCTCATTCATTCACCTTTGCCGTCACAATTCCTCTCCTTGTCAACGGTGTGAAAACCATACGGAGAAAACTAGCACTGGCAATCTAGCCCGCAATCTATGCACCACACCAATATACACTTCCAGCAATATATCCACCATATCTATCACCACAATAATAATCACCGGCAATATAATCACCGACAATCTATCAACCAAATATCATCCCACAAATAAAATATCCCACAATCTATCACCACAAATATCACCACAATCTACACCACAATATATCACCACAATAATATCACCACAATCTATCACCACAATATATCACCGCAATATATCACCACAATCTATCACACATCTACTCACCACAATATATCACCTCAATATATCACCACAATCTATCACCCACAATATATCACCACAATATATCACCACAATCTATCACCACAAATATATCACCCCAATATATCACCAACAGATCATTCACCACATATATATACAACATCTATCACCAATATATCACCCACAATATATCACCACAATCTTATCACCACAATATATCACCGCGAATATATCACCTACAATCTATCACCACAACATAATCACCACAAATTATCACCTTATCAAATCTATCAAATCATCACAATATATTCAACCGCAACTATATCACCACAATATATCACCTACAAGTCAAATGTCTACTGTTTGCAGATCTGGTGCTTTCTGTCACCAACCAAGGGAGGTCCTACAGCAGCACCTAGAATCTTTCTGCAGCAGACTTTGACAGACTGGGCCTGAAGTAATCTCAGTAAGACCAAAAATAATCAGTGTTCCAAAAAAGGTCCAGTTGCCAACACAACAAAAACATATCCCATCTAGACACCGTTGCCCTAGAGCACATAAAAAACAATCTGAGAGACAAGACAAGGCAAGCAAGGGCATTCTACGCCATCATATGGTTGTGAGGTTTGGGGTCCGCTTCACCTCAATCCAATAATTCACAAATGGGAAGCACATTCTGGGCAAAAAATATTTCTCAGTGTACAACGTAAAACACCAAATAATGTATGCAGAGCAGAATTAGGCTCCGCTTATGATCAAAAAATCCATAAAAGAGCCGTTCAATTCTACAACCACACTAAAGGAAGTGATTTCCCAACCTCTGTTCACATACACAAACAACGCCACCAGAGACCCCAGGAACGCAGCAACAAATTAGACCCGAACCAAAACAAAAAGATAATTAACTTGACACATAGGAAAAGGTAAATTAACAAAAAAGCAGAGCAAAACTAGAATGCTATTTTGGCCTAAACAGAGAGTACCAGTAGGCGATAACCTGACACATGTGACCTGCGCCCAACTTAGGAAAAACTTTGACTATGTAACAGACCTCAGGAGATAGGCCTTGGCTATTGAGCGAAAGGTCCTCCGTAGGCAAGACTGGGCTCTTCAAGAGAAGACAGGCCTGATGTTACACTGCCAACGAAAAATGAGGTGGAACTGATCTGCTGCATTCCTAACTTCCCTCCAAATGTATGACCCATATTAGAGAGACATATTCGTCCCTCAGATTACAACAGATCCACAAAGAATTCGCAAAACAAATCCAATTTTGATTAAACTCCCCATATCTACTGGTGAATACCACAGTGTGCCAATCCACTGGCAGCAAGATGCGGTGAACCTGTTGTCAAACAAAGAAAAGTGGGCAACCAGTTGAGAACAACCCACCATTGTCAATACAACCCATATTATATGTGTTGATTTATTTCTTCCCTTTTGTACTTTAACTATTTGCACATAGTCTAGAACTGTAGATAGCATCATCATTCCCTTTGGAATGGGTAGTGGTAATGTTTAAAGGTTTCAATTTTTGTTGTTTATTTCACCTTTGGTTATTATCTAGTTAACTTGCTTGGATACAATGTTAAACATGTTTCCCATGCCAGATAAAGGAGGAGAGGAGGAGAGGCTTCAATGTGATGTATTATAATGTGATTTAGCTTCGTTTTGGGTTCTAAACCGGGTAAGCGTTGTTTCCGTTTCAAGACGTAATGAATAACAACCCAGCGTGGTGGTATTTGTGTTATAATATTGTATAAATTATACAAATACAGTATAATTCCCACATTGTCACGATCGTTGTAATGCCAGAGAACCCAGGGACAGCGGGAGTAGAGTTCCACATCATTTATAATAAATCAAAACTTCACCAAAACAAAAAAAACAAAAACTAATTAAGAACAAACGAACGTGCCACACAGGCAACTCAATGTAGACCAAGATCCAACACACGAATGAGGAAAAATTTGGCTACTAAAATACGATCCCACATCAGAGAACAACGATCAACAGCTTGCTCTGATTGGGAACCAATATCAGGCCAACATAGAACATACAAAAACCTCAACATACAAAACGCTAACATACAAAACTAGGCCGTACTCACCCCAATCACACCTGACCTACCAAAATATATAGAAAAACAGAGATATCTAAGGTCAGGGGCATGAACCCCATTATGTTTGTGGGAATATTGTAGGCTCTGGTTTTAATTTTATTATATTTCTCTCTTCTATCAACACGCTAGTCATAACATTATCATATTCTTTTGGGTACTATGAGTAGGTTTCTCTATCTCACACCTAGTCAGAACTATCATATACATATTATCTCTTTTTGGGTACTATAGAGTAGGTTTATCTCTATCCAACACTGAGTCAGAACTTTATCATATTAATCTCTTTTTTGGTATACTATGAGAGTAGGTTATGCTCCTCTATCCACACACTAGGTCAGAACTTTATCATCAATTACTCTATTTGTGTACTAATAGAGTAGGTTAATCCCTCTATCCCACGAAAGCTAGTCAGAACATTATCATATTACTCTCTTTTGGGTACTATAGAGTACGAGTTTAATTCTATCCCGCAGCTAGTTCATAACATTATCATATATCATCTCTTTTTGGGTACTAAGAGTAAGTGGTTATGCTCTATCCACACCGCTAGTCATAACATTACTCATATCATCCATTTCTTTTTGGGTATAGTAGAGTAGTGCATCTACAATCATCCACATCGGACATGATGCACAGCTTAGCATAGCATAACGTATCGTCTAGGTAGTTTACATACAGTACATCCAGCTGAGGATAAAGGTATGTGGACAAGCCCTGCCCATCGAACACTACTCATTAGAATATGGAGTTGGTCCCCCTTTGCTGCTATAAGGAACAGCACCTCCCACTCTTTCTGGAAGCAAGTTTCCACAGAATGTGGAACATTGCTTGCTCGCTATAAAGACCTCACTCTTCGGGAGGCTTTCCCGCTAGAATATGTTGGAACGATATTGATTGCTGGCTATAACAGGCTCCACTCTTCTGGAGCCTTTTTCCCGCTAGATGTTGGAACAAACATTGCTGCTATAGCTAAAACAGCCTCCCACGCTTCTGGGAAGGTGCTTTCCCACAGATGTTGGAACAATTGCTGCTTAATTCCTTCATGATGACTAGATAAACACCAGTTCCACACACTTCTTCCTGGGAAGGCTTTCCGCTAGATGTTGATACAAATTAGCTGCTATACAGTCCTCTCCAACGTTCTTCCTGGGAAGGCCTTCCCACGTGCAGACGTGTAGAATGTTGGAAAACATTGCTGTGGGGGAGGGACTTGCTTCCAATTTCAGGACCACAAGAGGCATAATTAAGTGAGGTCGGGCACTGAATGGTGGGCGAATTAGCTTGGCTCGCAGTCGGGGTTCAATCATCCAAAGGTGGTCGATGGGGTTGAGAATCAGGGCTTTCTGCAAGGCCAGTCAGTTCTCTTTGCTAACCTGAATCCTCCAAAAACCATTTCTGTATGGACCTTACCTCGCTTTGTGCACAGGGGGTATTGTCAGGCTGAACAGGAAAAGGGCTTCCCACCAAACTGGTTGCCACAAAAGTTGGAAAAGTACAGAATAATCTAAGAATGTCATTGTATGCTGTTTTAGCCCCATTAGATTCCCACTTCACTGGAACGCAAGGGGCCCGAACGGAGGCCGGGAACCATGAAAACAGCCCACGAACCATTGTTCCTCCTCCACCACAACCTTTAACAGTTGGCATATGCATCACTATACCGTATTTCTACACTGGCTGTAAATTTCCGCCTCCTGTATTCTAATTTCCTGTAATTTCTTCTTTCCTGTCCTACTGGTATTTAATTCTAAACAACCCCCTCCTAGAGTAAGGATTTCACCCCCTGTATTCTATCTTCCTGTATTTCTGGTCCTAATAGCATCCAGCTGTAATTCCTTACCCTCTCGGTATTCATCTCAACCCTCACTGGTCAATCTACTTCTTTTACCTGGCGTATTTTCCCCCTGCCCTACCCAAAAATCCCACCTCGTAACTGGTAATTCTACCCATCATCTGTAATGTCACCCCTCCTGTATTCTATCTCCATCTTTCCTGAGTAATTCTGTGATGTGCCTGGTCCTACCTGGTAATTCCCCCGCCACCTCACCTAGTTACCACCTATTTACCACTCACTGTATTCCACCCTGTATTCTATTTTCCTGTATTCTGTCCTAGACGTAATTCTACCCTCCTGTATCCACCCTCCTGTATTCTATCTGTCCTGTATTCACTGTCCTATATCTGGCCGTAATTCTACCCTCCTGTATTCCCTCCTGTATTCTACCTCGCTGTATTTCCCACCAGCCTCCTCTTCACCCTCCTGCTTCTACCCTCATCTCTATGTACCTCAAT
>NW_019945650.1:43899-59991 GCF_002910315.2 Salvelinus sp. IW2-2015 | reverse complement strand
AAAAGGAGAGATCTGTAATGTCTAATCTTAAGTTTATTCTGTTAATGTCGTATCCTCATACAGTTTCTGTAATGTTTACCTCATACAGTTTATCTGTATGTCTTACCTCATGAAGTTTATTGTATGCTTATCTCTACGTTATCTTTAAGTCTTATCTCATTCAGTTTATCTGTAAGTACTTATCTATACAGTTTATATGTAATGTACTTACTCAAAGTTATCTGTATGTTTATACTATAACGTATTACTGTATGTACTTATCTATGAGTTTTCTGTAATGTGTTATCCTCATAGTTTATCTGTAATGTATATATCTAATAGTTAATCTGTATGTTCTTATTACATACAGTTTATCTGTATGTATATTCCATGTTTATTAATTACTATCTCATAGAACAGTTTTTCTGTATTACTTTCCTACGTCTATCTGTATGGTATTATCCCATTCGTTTATTGTATGGTATTATCCTCATACAGTTTATCTGTAATAGTAAATTATACTCATACCAGTTATCTGTATGTTTATCCTATACAGTTTATCTGTAATGATAATTATCTATACAGTTTAATCTGTAATGTAATATCCTCATACCAGTGTTATCTGTATGTATATATCCTATACAGTTTATCTGTATGTACTTACTCATACGTTTATACTGTAATGGTTAAGCTTATCTCATACAGTTTATTGTAATAGTAATTATCCTCATGAACAGTTTATCTGAAATGTACTTATCCTCAACGTTTTGTATGTAATTTCCCATGACAGTTTATTCTGATGACTTATCCTGATAAAGTTTTATCTGTAATGTCTTAACCTCACAGTTTATCTGTAATGTACTTATCATCTACAGTTTATCTGTTAATGTCTTATCCTCATCATTACGTTTATCTGTAATGTCCTTTCATCATAAGTTTATTGTAATGTTCTATCCTCATCACGTTTTACTGTAATAGAATTATCCTCATACAGTTTAATATGTATGTCTTATCTTACAGTTTATCTGTAATGTACTTAATCCTCATAACAGGTTTATTGTAATGATTCTTATCCTCATAACAGTTTATCTGTAATGTACTTATATCATATTCAGTTTATCTGTAATGTACGCTAATCTCCATACAGTTTATTGTAATTGTCTTATTCTATACGCTTATCTGTAAGTTTATCTCATTCAGTTTCTTCTGTATGTACTATCTCATACAGTATTGTTATTACTTACCATATCGTTATATCTCGTAATTTCCTTATCCTAATAAAGTTTCTCTGTATGTTACTTATCATCATACAGTTTTTGTAATGTACTTATCAACAGTTTATCTGTAGTACTTATCCTATAATTATCTTATTTAATTATCCCATACAGTTTATTTCTGTAATGTTTATCCTCATACAGTTATATGTAGTTTATCTCATACAGTTATCCTGTAATGTAGTTATCCTCAATAAGTTTATCTGTAATCGTACTTTCCTCATACAGTTTTATGTAATGTATTATACTCATAAACAGTTATATCTGATAATGTCTTACTCATAACGTTATCGTGTATTCTTATCCTATACAGTTATCTGTAATGTCTTAATCCTCATACACAGTTTAATCTGTATAGATACTTAATCTCATAAGTTTATCTGCAAGTGCTTATCCTCATAACAGTTTCTAGTATACAGTCTTATTCATAGTTATCTGTATGTATGAATCCCAAAGTTTATCTGTAATGTACTATCCTCATACAGTTTATGTAATGTACTTATCCTCAAATACAGATTTGTCCTGGATTAATACTTATGTGTTTTTGTTGTGTTGAGTGGGACAAATGAAATAGTGTTTAAACATGATCCTATGTCTTTTGGGCTTCAAGAAATTCATTTAATCCATTAAAAACTGACCCCTTATCTGCTGGTGTATACATTAATATATAGAGATTGATTTGTTTAACCATTTAAGGTTAAGCTGACAATCAGGTATGGTTCTGAATTGATGAAAAGGAGGCACATCTACTATAAAGAGTCGATAAGTTTGAACGATCACTGAGCGGATCCAATGTGAGGGGTTTGAAATAGTATGATGAGGAAAATCTGTATTCATATTAATGATCTGATAATTAACTTTCTATGAAGAGTGGTAGATCTCCGACTCCCCCAGTAGCGTTTAGTGAGTTGGTATGAAAGTCAGTCTATTTCTAGAACCTCAACTCTCGGCTGGTTGAGCCCAATGGAAACATTGCTGGTCAAGAACCTCTAATTGGTTGGGATAGTAGTATGAGACATAATGATGGAACGAGAATCACTGAAATGGTGGTTGGGGGTAGAGTCGCAAGAGCTCCGTGGCGCATTAGACGGGGTTTCTCTGTTAATGATGACACAGGTGAGATCAATGGAGGCCAGGTGGTCGACAAGGGATAATCCAAGGAGGCTTTGGTTGCTAGGTAGGTGTTTCTCTGTAATGCTTGAAGATGGAGGCTCATGGAGAAACGTGGTTAGCGTAGAGTAGTGCAAGAGCCTCTGCTTAATCGTAGAGGGTGTTTCTCTGTGTGGATTGACACGAATGGAGACGTCAATGGAGGCGAGATGGTTAGACAGGATACGAATCGCAGATCCTATGTTGTCACGAGAGGAACGTGTTATAGGTAGAGATATATGGCAAGTGTACTGGCTTGCACATGGAGCTCATGGATGGCTAATGAAAGGTGCTCAAAGTAGACCAAACATATAGTCAGACTGGGAGTTATAAAGCATATGTCTCTTTATGTATAGCAACTGGTTCATAAAGAGAGTGGCATGGAATACCGTACATGAGACATGTGACGAAAGGTATTAATTGATTCTTAAAAGTAAAGTGTTTTACAGAATCATGATCTCACTTGAAGGTCACACTGTGATATATCGAGATAGAGATAAAGAGAGTGAGAAGGATAGTAAGTTGAGGAGAATATTGATAGGGTGTAAAACGTGACAGAGATGGATGGAAGGAGGGAGATCGCTAGATATAGGAAATCAGATTACATGGAAGGGGGACTGAATACTAGATCATATGAATCAATTAATGGAAAGGAGGACCTGATCTAGATCATATATGAATAGATATCATGGAGAGGAGTGAATGATCCTAGATCATAATAATAAGATAATGAGAAGGAAGGACCTGATCCTGATCATATGAAATCAAACTTACATGGAGAGGAGAGGGCCTGATCCTAGATTCATAATAATAGATTTATGGAGAGGGGGGAATGATCCAGATCATAATAAATCTTACATGGAGAGAGGGACTGTCGTCATATTGAATCAGATTTACTGAAGGGGGGGCTGATCTAGATCAGACACTCATTGGACCTGCCTAGTATGAACGAACACATAGATTAGTAAAGATCTAGTTACAGCAGGTGTTATAACTCAATTGTAGATAGGGTAGATGAATTTGTTATCATGAGAGATAGGCATTATGGAGTAGAGGATAGTTTGTCGAATAGATAATAGGAGAGGTGAGGAATTAGAGGTAGAGATATGCGAATAAGAGGAGTAGTGAGGAAAAGAAAGGGAGGGTGTATTTTTTTTGGAAACAATTTAATTGCCCTTTTCTTACAAGGACAAATAAAAAGAGTAAGATAATGAATAAGTGATGACGAGAAGTAAGAGTGAGATTAGGGATGTAAGGAAAGATTGTGATGATGATGTAGAGTGAGAGAAGAGATGGAGTAGCATATGATAATATAGACCGACTGGATTATCAGTAAAACAGTTGGTAAAGATGGTGGAAGAGGCTTTTCAATTAATTGGTTTTATGTTTAATTCAAGGTTACTAATCTTTTGTTCTACAGACTTAACATATCAACTATATCAAATATTTTAAGACAGTGTTAATTTTGAGCATAAGAAAATTCTAATTAAACACCATTTTGGGTTTGTAGGCCTGTTAAATTTTAAGTCTACAGTTCCTTTTGGAGGTAACAAACACACTAAACATGGTTTCTAGTAAATAATGTTTTATCAAAATAATGTAAGGAGAGATGTATTGAAACGCGTCTGGTTTTAGAATCTGTGTCCTCTAGTCGCTGCGACATGGGAGTTAGTTTTGCTGGCCCGGTGTAAGGTGAGAGTGAACATTATAAGATTTAAGGCAATGAATGGTACTAATGCGTAGTCTGATCACTCGGAGCCGGATGCAGCCAGAACCCCGTGACGTTACTTTATTTTCTGATAAATGAGAATGTAAGTATTTGTAGCCACGAGTCAAGAATGTTGTTAGAAATGTGTCATATGGAAAGTTAGAACAGATGAGTGAAAAGAGAACTCAGTTCTCATACTGAGGTAAAAAGGAAAGATGTTACTTAATAGAACTGACTCAGTAAAGTGAAAGTCACGTAAATACTCAGAAACGCTAAAAGTATTTATGGTTTTAATATAATAAGTATAAAGTAAAGTAAAGTAGTATAAGTAAGAAAAGAGAATTATAAGAAGAAACACAGCGTAGAGACGGGCTAACAGAAGAGGATTGATCATAGTTTATATATTAGGTTATATTAGGAAATAGGCCTAGGGGTCACAAAGAAGTCAGTACGATGTAATGATTAAAAGAAAGAAAATATGCATGTTGATGGTATTAGTGAGTAGTAGTAGGCAGGGGATAGGAGAGGCAGGGTAAGGAGAATGACCAGGGATGTTCTGTTTAGTGAAGTCACAGATCCAGACGTAGGATGACCGGGACGTTCTCTGGTTTTAGGTGATTCTGCAATAGAGGCAGTAGGGAGAACAGGGATGTTCTGCGGGTGTAGTGAGTTACATAGGTAAGGAAGTAGAGGGGACGAGTGAGGTAGTGTTTAGTGATATAGATGCAGTGATAAGAAGAAGATAGAGGCAGTAGAGGATGCCCAGGGGATAATGTTCTCTGGTAGTTATAGATCGAGGAATACGCTACCAGAATGATGACAGTAGGGAGTGTGGAACAGTCAGGGGATTGTAATCTGTTATAGTTGTAGGCAACAGATCGAGGAGCTAGTAGGGATGACAGGATGTTTTGTTTAAGGTGAGATGAATTGGATGGTGGGGCAATTTCTTCTGCATAACATTCAGAAATTAGAAGAGATGGAAGAGTAAAGTTTGGGGGTGTCTATAATGATAGATATTAGAGGATGATAGAGGGGATAATATAAATAGGAGTAAAAAGTAATCATTGTTTTATGCAAAAGTAGTCGAGTAAGTGTTAGAAATATAATAATAAAGTAAAGAGATAACAAAAAACTACTGAAGTTACTTTTAAAGTATTTTACTGCAGTACTTTACACCACTGATTAGAAGATCAGATAATGTGTGATTATAAGGAAAGGACGGGAGTTCTGGTAGGTTCGCTTATGAATTTATAAGTTTATGTAATAGTACGACTTAAACGTCAGTATTTGAGCTACGTTATGATCATAATCATGCGCAACCTGATGTTATGTTGGAATGGTGAAAGTTGCAGGCTATAATTTGGCATTACTCTCTCAATATGTATATACTGTATTCTATATATTCTGCTGTATTTAGTCTATGGTGTTATCATTATATTATATACTAGGTATTTATCCTATTTACTGTTCTTAAGTCTATGTATTAATTCATATGTATACTACTGTATTCATTCCTATTCTACTGTATCTTAGTCTATGTATTACTCATCTCATAGTATATACTGTATTCTATCCTATTTATGTATCTTTAGTCTGTATTTAGTTAATGTTACTCAAACATATGTTATCTGTTTATACTATTCTCACTGATTTAGGTCTATGTATTGGTTGACTTATGAACAATAACATTTGTTTGATTAGCTAGGCTATATACCATAATGATAAGTATGTGGAAACATGTAGTGAACATCTTCATTCTAATCAACATTTATATGGAGATTGTCCCTTTGCTGCTATACACGCTCCACTCTTCTGGTAGATTTCACTTAGATGATTGGAACGATTGCAGCAGGGACTTGCCTTCCATTAGCAAGAAACGATCTAGGGCGTCGGTGCGGCAGAGAAAGATGTAAGTTGAGATGAGAGTATATAATGATTGGCATGGCTGAAGGCAGGAGCAGAGTAGTAGTTAGTGAGAAAAGAGATTATGAACGTTCAATTCATTCCGGAGAGAGATGTATAGGAGGATGTGAAGAGTTTAGGATTGAAGAGTGTGTAGGGAATGGCGTGATAGTCAAGTTTTACCGATGTGATAGAAGAATAAATTAAAGCGTAACATTTTCTGTATGGACCATCGCTTTGTGCACGGGATCATTAGCCATGCTTGAAAAAGGGAAGGGTTCTTCCCAAACCTGTTGCAAGACAGTGGAGCACGAACGTCTAATATGTTATTTTATGCTGTAAACGTAGATTTAATTCTTCCCTAGAAATAGGGGGCCAACGCATGGAAGAAAGCCCCGACATTATTCCTCCTCACCAACTTCAGTTGGCATATGCATTCGGCGCAGGTAGAGTGTTCATGGACATCTGCCAACCCAGATAGTCCGCGACTGCCAGATGGTGAAGAGCCGAATTAACTCAACGAAGAGTTTCACTGCGAAGTCCAATGGGGCGAGCCTTTACACATCAAGCCAAGTGTCGATTTTGTATGCGGTGCTCGGCCGTGAAAGCGAATTGGTATGAGATGAAGCTTGATTGAAATGGGTGTGACGTGTTGCAACGAGGACTTCGCTTCCCGCCCGGCGGGACATTCTGTGAGCTTGTGTTGGCACTGGTAATCAGGCGACATGGTGATTGATAGCGTTATTAGCTCTAGACGATTATAACCTTCACTGATGGAAAAAGCACTGGCGGATGCAGCCTAGCAGGGCAGGAATGAGTTCCAACTGACTTGTTGGAAGGTGGCATCTATGGACGGTGCCCCGTTGAAGTCCTGCTCTTCGTACGGTCATTCACTGCCATAGTTGCTATGAGTGATAGTGTCGCTCGATTTTAAAAAACCTGTTCGCAACGGTGTGTGAAATACCGAATCCATAATTTAGGGTTCACTACTTTTGTATATATAGTGTACTGCCTGTCGCTGCTGGTAGGACTAAACATAATGTGGAAATGAACAAGGCTACGCGCTCACTACCTATGGATATGATAGCTCTAGCGAGGTATATGACTGAATCTGCTATCAAAACAAGACTCTACTATACATTATACCTAGCTACTTTACATTATATACTCTCATACAACTAAACCCTATATACATTATACTAGTTACTTTACATAATACACATCTTATGTTGCAAATCTTTCTGATGGATCAGATTTCCCCAGATCATCTGTCGTTTTGCCTTGTCTATATTCCAGATACGTTTAAAATAACGATTAGAAAGCAATAAATAGCTATTTTAATTAATAAATAGCTGGAGATGGCTTGTGTTGCTGAACTGTCTATAAACTTAAAAACAGTGCTTATTTATTATTATTATTGTTGTTGCTGTACTGTTATAACTCTTAACACAACTGGACTTATTATTATTATTAATTATATTATTATTATTTATTGTTTGCGTATGTTTAATACCTAACAACAGTGACTTATTATTATATTATTATTATTATTATTTTTTATTATTGTTGTTTGTACTGTCTATAATACCTTAAAAACAGTGGGACTATTATTATTATTATTATATTATTTTGTGATGTACGTCTAATACTTAACAACGTTCTTATTATTATTATTATTATTAATATTGTTGTGTACTGTTAATAACACCGTTTAACATACAGTGCTTATTATTATTATTATTATTATATTAATATTGGTTTGCTGTATCTGTCTTTGAACTACATTAACAACGTGATTATTATTATTATTATGACGTGTACCATGGAGATAAATGTAAACTACATGATTATGTGATGTATTAAATTCACCTGACTGTTTTCTATGTCTGAGTTATAAATGTTTTATTTCCAAAGGATAAAGTGAAAAAATAGAAAAATATGACAATCACATTATTAGTTGTCACTGTGTTAGCTCACAAACATGCTGGATTTGTTTAAGTTGTCACTGTGTTTACACGCACACCAACATATTGGATATCTGTTAGGGTCCTGTGATTAACCAACCAATGTTGATTCATGTTTAGTTGTCATGTGGTTACCAAACACATGTTGGATCTCTTTTAGTTTGTCACTGTTTAACACAACAAATGTTGGGATTTGTTAGTTGTCCTGTGTACCACAACCTAACTGCTGGATCTTGTTAGGGGATCAGGGTCTAAAATGAGTCTTCTGGGGAGAGAGAGGAGGGGCCCTGCTCTAATGGGCATGTGGCTGGGAAACATGAACCAAAGCTAAGAGGTAGATGAATTTTATGAAGATTATTAAGAGTGGATTTTATTTCATTTTCAAAATCAATAGCTATCTTAAGATGAATGCATACATTCCTGTAATCACTCTGGATAAGAGATTGCTAAAATCAGGGGTTCTCAATCCGGGGTCCTGTGGAGGTACTGCAGGGGTCTCACATGGGGTCTGTGGGTACTGCAGGGGTTCCGGCTCCTGACTATCGTTGCAATGTAGACTTTTGATGAATTTTAGCATGAAAAACTGGTTGCTACATTCATTAATATGCCTTAATATAAAGAATGCATATTTTTTTACCAATTCTGACGGTTGTTTAAAGCAGAAATGTTGCAAATTACCGTTATACTCACACTTTCACATCTAACCGTTTAACAAACTCTAATAGCTTTTGGACATAGCTAAAGTAATTCTTTTATAGCCGCCATTTAGGATTATTTTTTTAAATGTGAATTGTTGCGCTCCAAAGGGAGAACTGTGAACTAACATGATGTGATATTAAATAATCAAAAAGGAAACATTTTATTATACACTCTTAGAAAAGAAAGGTTCTTATAGAAAAAAGGCTTCTATCACTTCTTAATATATGAGAAGCACTAAAAGTCATAATATATCAGTGTCAGATCAGTCCATATTCTTTTCCAGACCCGCCGGATTTGAACCGACAGCACTTTAGCATAGGTCATACTTCCGCACAGCTTCCAACTCCTTAGCGCTGGTGAAAACTTGATTAATTTCACAAATACATGAGTAATTCGCACAAATGAAGACCAATGCTAGCAGATACATAGGATCGCTGTTATACATTAATTATTATACATAATATTGCCCAGCACAGACATACTTTTGCATGTGGTCTATATTATTTTTAGTGATATATGAGAATATAAACATTATTTAACTACTACAAAGAAATTACATGTGGCTCACGGAACACTGACTCATGCATATTCTATAGTATTATCAAAGACCTGCTGATTAATCTTAACTACTTTAGGACAAGATTCACCAGGTTCCTGATATTGCGAAGAGGTGGGAGTAGAGATTTCATGCATAGCTTTAATTTAGTCCATAAGGTAAATGTCTTTATTATCAGCATTATACGAAACAATTCTCTCTCTGAGACCTTTGGCAATATGGAACGCAGATCTCAAATATTGTTTTAATAATAAATAGAATGTTTGTTTTACATAATAATAAAAAATGGAATATTACTAATGTAACCCACTGATAAAAGACTGGTTTAGTTGATTGGTGTTGCACTGCTCATGTGTCCGCTAGTTTCTGGAACTGTCCGCGTCCCGTACAGAACTGATACGAGTCCTCGTACGAAGAATGTCCACGTCCACCGTACAGAACTGTCCACGTCCCGTACATGCAACGTCCAGCCGTTCGGTGTGGCGCCAAGCATATGTGTCCGGTTACGGGCAAGAGTTGTCTGAGTGATCTAGGGAAATAACGACGGAGTTCACTACAGTGTTGAGACACAAAGAAGTTCAGTGTTCACTAGCTTTATTCTCTTTACGGTCAGGGACAGTATGAGTGTAGCCAGATCCTTTTCACTCTCTGTACATTGAGAATGTATCACTTGATTAAAGCGGTAGCTAGAGCGTCTGGAGGAATTCGGTTTTCTGTCCGTCCTCTTTTCTGCAGCCCGTGTTTTTTTTTATTGCGGCACGCCCTCGCAATGTGGCCTATTATCCCACATGCATAACACTTTCCGTGTTTGAATTTACAGTCAAACGCTGCGTGTTTGCCTTTGCAACGATAACAGTCTCTATTGGCTGCTGCACCACGGCTTTCTGTTCTTTGAAATTCTACGCGCTCAGTGCTGCTCTCTTTTATTGTATGGCACGCAGTTGCGCCCCTTGCCTGCAAATCCAGTGCATTTCTATTTGCGGACTCCATGGCCTGGGCCAGGTTGAGTGCATTCTCAAACGTGAGATTAGGCTCTGATAACAATCGYATTTGTATCCTGTCATCATTAATCCCACACACCAGCCGATCGCGTAGCATTTGCGATAATGTATTCCCATAGTTACAGTCCAATGCTAGTTTTCTCAACTCAGCCACATATTCCCCCACTGATTCGTTAGGTTTTCTCATGCGTGAATCAAACTTGAATCTTTGTACTATTTCACTGGGTTTGGGGTTGAAGTGAATTTTTAAAAGCTCGACTAAATCTATGAATGACTTTTCTCCTGGTTTATCTGGGCTCAACAGGTTTCTCATTAAACTGTACGTCTGTGCACCGACAACGTTTATGAGTATGGATTTCTGTTTAGCGGCATCAGTTATTTCATTAGCAGCAAAGAAATGTTCCATTATTTCACAGTACTCCTCCCATTCCTGATTTTTAGGATCAAATGGTGGTAGCGAGCCTATTGTTGGCAAAGCCATCTTTTCCGATTCTTTCTCCCCTCACAGTCAATAATTTGTCCTACCCGTATCCAGGGAATCAAGCCTTCAGAATCTTCCACCGTTCACTTGAGTCTCGCCTCCCGCGTCGGATAGCGGGAAGCAAACCCCCGTCTTGAGTCAATACTGCCATCTATTGGTAAACATAAATATACCAGGTTACTACAGTATGTAATCTATTGATATATAATGTTGATATAGTTTAATGCTTTATGTAATGTATGTAATCTATTGATATATAATGTTGAAATATTTATAATGTAGTTTCATGGTGATTCATTATGTTTTTCAGAATCTCCAACCAAACTCAGTCTTTCCAGAGATCAGTCTCTCCAGTACCCAGTCATCTGTCCATGAAGAGTGACTTCTCTATGGATCCTGGTCTCTGGAGGGAAGACTGAACAGTTTGGTTGGAGATTCTGCGAAAACATAACTGAATCACCCATGAAACTAACATAAAATATATAACATTATATATCAATAGATTATATACATTATATACAAAGCATTAAAATATATCAACATTATTACATTAATAGATTACATTACATTACATAAACACTTAAACTATATCAACATATATATATACATAGATTAATACATTATTAAAGCATAAAATATATCACATTATATATCAATAGATTACATACATTACATAAAGCATTAAAATATATCAACATTATATATCAATAGATAACATACAGTGGGGTAAAAAAAGTATTTAGTCAGCCACCAATTGTGCAAGTTCTCCCACTTAAAAGATGAGAGAGGCCTGTAATTTTCATCATAGGTACACTTCAACTATGACAGACAAAATTAGAAAAGAAAATCCAGAAATCACATTGTAGGATTTTTAATGAATTTATTTGCAAATTATGGTGGAAAATAAGTATTTGGTCAATAACAAAAGTTATCTCAAAAACTTTGTTATATACCCTTTGTTGCAATGACAGAGGTCAAACGTTTTCTGTAAGTCTTCACAAGGTTTTCACCACACTGTTGCTGGTATTTTGCCCATTCCTCCATGCAGATCTTCTCTAGAGCAGTGATGTTTTGGGGCTGTTGCTGGGCAACACGGACTTTCAACTCCCTCCAAAGATTTTCTATGGGGTTGAGATCTGGAGACTGGCTAGGCCACTCCAGGACCTTGAAATGCTTCTTACGAAGCCACTCCTTCGTTGCCCGGGCGGCTGTGTTTGGGATCATTGTCATGCTGAAAGACCCAGCCACGTTTCATCTTCAATGCCCTTGCTGATGGAAGGAGGTTTTCACTCAAAATCTCACGATACATGCCCCATTCATTCTTTCCTTTACACGGATCAGTCGTCCTGGTCCCTTTGCAGAAAAACAGCCCAAAGCATGATGTTTCCACCCCCATGCTTCACAGTAGGTATGGTGTTCTTTGGATGCAACTCAGCATTCTTTGTCCTCCAAACACGACGAGTTGAGTTTTTACCAAAAAGTTTATTTTGGTTTCATCTGACCATATGACATTCTCCCAATCTTCTTCTGGATCATCCAAATGTCTCTAGCAAACTTCAGACGGGCCTGGACAGTACTGGCTTAAGCAGGGGGACACGTCTGCACTGCAGGATTTGAGTCCCTGGCGGCGTAGTGTGTTACTGATGGTAGGCTTTGTTACTTTGGTCCCAGCTCTGCCAGGTCATTCACTAGGCCTCCCGTGTGGTTCTGGGATTTTTGCTCACCATTCTTGTGATCATTTTGACCCCACGGGGGGAGATCTTGCGTGGAGCCCCAGATCGAGGAGATTATCAGTGGTCTTGTATGTCTTCCATTTCCTAAACATTGCTCCCACAGTTGATTTCTTCAAACCAAGCTGCTTAACTATTGCAGATTCAGTCTTCCCAGCCTGGTGCAGGTCTACAATTTTGTTTCTGGTGTTCCTTTGACAGCTCTTTGGTCTTGCCTATGGAGGTGACTGTTTGAGGTTGTGGCAGTGTCTTTTATACTGATAACAAGTTCAAACAGGTGCCATTAATACAGTAAACGAGTTGGAGGACAGAGGAGCCTCTTTAAAGAAGAAGTTACAGGTCTGTAGAGCCAGAAATCTTGCTTGTTTGTAGGTGACCAAATACTTATTTTCCACCATAATTTGCCAAATAAATTCATTAAAAATCTACAATGTGATTTTCTGATTTTCTTTTCTCCATTTTGTCTGTTCATAGTTAAGTGTACCTATGATGTAAAATTACCAGGCCTCTCTCATCTTTTTAAGTGGGAGAACTGTGCACAATTGGTGGCTGACTAAATACTCTTCTTGCCCCACTGTAACATTACATTAAAGCATAACATATTATGTCATTAAGAAAGCAAACAAACATACACTGAGTGTAACAAAACATAAGAACACCCTCCCTAATATTGAGTGTCCCCTCCCTTTTTGCCCTCAGAACAGCCTCAACTCGTCAAGGCATTGACACTTCAAGGTGTTGAAATCGTTCCACAGAGATGCTGACCCATGTTGACTCCTATAGTTCCCACAGTTGTGTCAAGTCATCTGGATGTCCTTTTGGGTGGTGGACCATTCTTAACACACGCGGAAACTGTTGAGCATGGAAAAACCCAGCAGCGTTGCAGTTCTTGACAACAAATCGGTGCGCCTGCAGCAAGCATTAGTAAAATAAATATGTTTTCATGTAATGGGACATACGTAAACGCCAACAAAATAATTTCAGTCAGGTGTGTGTGTGTGTTTTCAAAATATTTAACTGTTACTAGAATGCTTAGAAGGCTGCTAAAATTTAAAGTATCGGTAATCTCGTATGTTTTTCAAGAAAATACTGATATCAGATATCGGGTGTTGCAAGGAAAATATCAGATATCGGGTTTGGCAAGGATATCAGATATGCGTTCTTTGGCAAGAACAAATACAGATATCGGGTGTTTGGCAAGGAAAATAATCAGATATCGGGGTATTTGTTTGGCCAAGGAACAATATCAGATATGCGGTAGTCGGCGGCCAAAAAATGTCATACGGCTGCATCCCTATTAAACCCGTCTCCCCCTTTCATCTACACCGACTGAAGTGTATTTAACCAAAGTGACATCAAATAAGGATCATTGCTTTCACCTGGATTGCACCTGGTCAATCTATGTCGTGGAAAAAGCAGTGTTCATAATGTTTTGTACACTCATATCTTCACAATATATGACATAAAACAACAAGTAGAAGCAGATGCTTACAGCAGTTGGCGCCAACCGGTCAATCTTCAAGGCATTCCTAGTCGATCACCAAAAATATTTCTGTAGAAAAGCCAACCCAACTATAAAGGCTTGTGCTCCTTTTTAAAAATATGTGTTGGGCTGTTGCCGGTACGTTGAACCTACTCTTCGGATAGCTCAAAATCACCATGGCTACCAGAGCTTCCATGACCCTGGTCACAGCCAAGTTAATCAGGCGCTACTAGCCTAACGTGTAAGATTAATAAAACTTTAAAACCCATGACCCCAGACGAGAATGTCAACGAATACAGCACAAGAACTTGCTGTTTTTATGAGTAGTTCATGTTTACAGTATATTATCAGCACTGTCACACTATTTATAATAAAACTCCTTTTACAAAATGCACTTCTCCGTGTACTCTTTGTCTCGTGCTGCAGCTGCAATGAATGAGTAGCCAAGTATGATAGCCCTGCGTTTATTATTATTATTAGATAGCTCGGTCGTTGCGATTTAATATTAAGGAATATTTAACTTTCCTCTGGCGTTAGGAACAACATGAATGTGTGCATGAGGCAGATGTGGTGCGACTCGAGTTTCCACCATTAGGTGGAAGACAATGTCCCCCCTCTCTGGTCAGTCTCACCGGAGGGAAAGAAGGAGAGATCAGGACCGGAGAGAGGCGGTTGGGAAAAATAGTTTTGAACGGTCATCCAACTCAGAATTCCAAGTTGGAAACTCACGTATATTTCTAGAGCTCCGACTTTTCCGATCTGAATATCCACTGACGTCCGTGATTTGACCTCGTTGACCTTCAAGATGCAGTACCATCAGTCCAGGTAAAATAAAAAAGCAAATTATTTCAATTCTCTCTCCGCTTGTCTTCACAGTGCTAAACCAACTGATCTATTTTGTTTATCAAAGCTAGAGTTTTAAAATATAATATGGTCTCCATTAATAACAATATTGGCAGGCCACATCACATAGCCAATATGCTTGTGATAATGTATTAGGCCTACTGCCCAAACCTCATTCCTTCAAAACTGTTTGTGTGGGTTAATGTAAAAAAAAACTTATCGAGGAGAAATCTCAGCTTTTTGACTGCGAAAGTGATCTAGACTCAGAAAAGGTTGGTGACCACTGCTGTACAGCATATACTCAGATACACAAAATACATCTGGTTTCAGATCTTGAAGATTCTCCTCTTCAACAGTAATATCATCAATTCTGACCAGTAACTTACCTGGGGTCAAGGTCCCTGATCCATCACTAAAATTATATGGATGATCATAGAGAAGTCACTCTTCAGACAGTGACTGGGTACTGGAGAGACTGATCTCTGGAGAGACTGAGTTTGGTTGGAGATCTTGGAAAACATAAATGAATCACCTGAAACTACATTATAAAATATATCAACATTATATATCAATAGATAGTATACACATTACATAAAGCATTAAAATATATCAACATTATATATCAATAGATTATAAATACATTATATAAAGCATTACAATATATCAACATTTATATATCAACAGCATTATATACATTACATAAAGCATTAACAAATATATGCCATTAAATAAAGCAATAAATATATTACTGAGGGTATAAAACATTAAGAACACCCTCCTAATACTGAGTGCAACCCCCTTCCCCCCTATTTTGCCCTCAGAACAGCCTCAACTCATCAAGGTATGGACACCTTCGAGGTGTTGAAATCGTTCTACAGAGATGCTGCCCATGTTGACTCCTATGATTCCCACAGTGTTGTCAGATAGTCTGGATGTCCTTTGGGTGGTGCCATTCTTGAGACACACAGGAAACTGTTTGAGCGTGAAAATCCCAGCAGCGTTGCAGTTCTTGACACAAATCGGTGCACCTGGCACTGATTGAAGTGGTTTAACAAGAGACTCAATAAGGGTTCATAGATTTCACCTGGTTAGTCTATGTCGTGGAAAAAGCAGGTGTTCATAATGTTTGTACACTCAGTGTTATATATGACATAAACAACAAATTAGAAGCAGATGATTTACAGTATATATCAGATACACAAAATACATCTGGTTTCAGAATCCTGAAGATTCTCCTCTTCAACAGTAATATCATCAATTCTGACCAGTAACTTACCTGGGTCAAAGGTCCCTGATCCATCACTAAAAAATAAATGGGACGAT
>NW_019945650.1:34982-41579 GCF_002910315.2 Salvelinus sp. IW2-2015 | reverse complement strand
AACTGATCCTAGATCAGCTCTCCTACTCCTTATGAATACTGTCACTGGTTACTCCTCAAGATGAGGCTCATGATTAATAAATGATATTATTTATACCTGATCTCCCGGGTGACGCAGTGGTCTAGGGCACTGCATCGCAGTGCTAGCTGCGCCACCAGAGTCTCTGGGTTCGCGCCCAGGCTGGGCTGGGTTCGTGCCCAGGCTCTGTCGCAGCCGGCAGCAACCGGGAGATCTGTGGGGCGACGCACAATTGGCATAGCGTCGTCCGGGTTAGGGAGGGTTTGGCCGGTAGGGAGGGTTTGGCCGGTAGGGATATTCTTGTCTCAGCATGTAAAAAATAAAAAATAAATAAATGTAATAAAATGTATGCACTCTACTGTAAGTTGCTCTGGATAAGAGTGTCTGCTCTTGGCCGGTAGGGATATCCTTGTCTCAGTATGTAAAAATGTATGCACTCTACTGTAAGTCGCTCTGGATAAGAGCGTCTGCTAAATGACTAAAATGTAAAATGTAAATTTAAGAATCAATTAGTATCATTAATTGAGCTGCTTTGCCATGAACAGATCTGTGAGGTCGTAACTTAAAGGTACTATGTAGACCTTATGGTCATTTTAATGGGGTTGAACATCAATCCCATCAGATTGTGTAAAGGATTTTATGAGTTCAGAAACATACTGACTTGGAAGCATCTCTCTGACCTCACCCTGCTAAAACACACTCAAGTAAAGATCACATAGCTACAGTTATATGCTTGTCTGTTTTAACCACTTTTACAGCCAAAGTATGGACTGGTATCCATATCAATCAGTAGAATATACAGACTAGTTTGCCACCTCTCAATAGATGGACCCCAAGTAGAATTTTCAAGCAAATTTCGCATCTTCAGTAACAAAGTATTCCAGACACTCTCTTCTTATGAACCAGTTGCTATTAAATGAAGGTTTTTGACAGAAAATCTGCGGCTACGGTAGGATTCTAGGCTAATCTGGGCTGGCACCTCTGTTCCAAGATAGTCAGGAACAGTCGGAGGTGGAGGGGGCTGTGGAGCCATTATCCTGACGGCGCTTGTGGAAGGGTGGGTAGACTCTGGACACGGAGATAACTGGAACTCGGCAGCATCATCACTGTTGGGCTTGTGGAAGGGTGGGTAGACTCTGGACACAGAGATAACTGGAGCTCAGCAGCATCATCACTGTTGGGCTTGTGGAAGGGTGGGTAGACTCTGGACAGAACAGGTGAATAATGAACATGCTGAATAAGAATAGGCACTTAAGAATAGTGAGATAAGAGGCAGGTGAATATAATGAATGGCGCATAATGAATAGCTGATTAATGAATAGCTGAATTAATAACAGGCTTGAATTAGATATAGGCTGAATTAATGACATATGATAGGCTGAATTAATATAATAGGCTTACACTACAAATGTAACAAACATTTTAACACATTGATATAGTACATAATACCATTCAGTGACAATAAAATAATTAAGACTGAATTAATGTTAATAAAAATCAACATAAATCTATTAATGGAGTAATGCTGTGTTATTCTCTGTTGTTAAATGTGGAAAACAGCTCCAGATCCACACATTTATATGGGAAAACAGCCTCAGCCAAACACTTATTGAATGGGAAAAACTAGCCAGTCCACACGGGACTTTTAATGGAAAAACAGCTCTATCTGACAACCACTATTAGTTATGGGGAAGAAACAGCTCATACATCACACTTTAATTAATGGGGAAAACAGATCTAGTCCATTCACACTAATTAATGGGTAAAAACAGATCAGTGCCAAGACGGACTTGATAATGGGAAAACGACTAGTCCATCACTATTTAAATGGGATGGAAACATCAGTCACAACTACTCGTTATAGGGGTGAAAAACAGTCTATGTCCACCACTTGATTAATGGGAAAACAGCTCTAGTGCAAAATACTTTATTTATGGGGAAAAAGTCTATCCACAATTTATAAAGGAGAAAAAAGCTCTAAGTCACATTACTTTTATAATGGGAAAAACGTCTATCCACTACTATTGAAGGGGGAAAAACAGCTCGGTCCCACTACTTTTATGATGGGAAAACAAGCTCTATCACACTCACTGATTATTAAGGGGAAAGAAAAGCTCATCCACCTACTTATAGGGCGAAAAACAGCTTAGTCCAACCTACTTATTAATGGGAAAACAGCTAGCCACACTTACGTATTAAGTGGGGAAAACAGTCTAGTCACACATATATAATGTAACAACAGCTCTGATCACACATACTTTATTAATGTAAACAGCTCTATCCACAACTATTATAATGGGAAAACAAGCCTATTCCACACTAACCTATTAATGGGGAAAAACAGTCTAGACAATAATTTATTTAAGGTAAAAACAGCGCTATCCACACTACTTATGTGGGAAAACGCTCTAGTCCCACGACTACTTATAATGGGGAAAAAAGCTCTATCCACACTGACTTTAATAATGGGGAAAAATAGCTCTAGTCAGCCACGTTTATGAATGGAGAAAAACCTCCTAGTCACACTACTTATTGGAAATAAACAGCTCAGTCACAACAACATTATTAATGGGAACAAAGCTCTTCCACACTTTAATGGGGAAAAAAGCAAGCTCTAGTCCACAATTATAATGGGGAAAAACAGCTTATACAAATATTATGGGAAAAACAGCTCTAGTTACCACAGTAACGGATTAAATGGGGAAAAACACTCTAGTCACACTACTGTAATTAATGGGGAAAAAACAGTCAGTCAAAGGGCAAGGAAGTCTGAATTTATATGGGGAAAAACAGCTGCAGTCCAATATTATAAGTGGAAAAGAGCTCTATCCCACTACATTATTAATCGGGGAAAAACAGCCAGTCCCCACATTATAATGGAAAAACAGCCCCTAGGGTACACTAATTATTAATGGAAAAAAGCGCTAGTCCTCATCTTTAAACAACAACATCGTTTCAGAACATACTAAGTGGTAATTGGAGCGGGCACGGGAAGCCAAGAGCAGGGACTCAAAGAAACGATAGTGTTAGGTGGGCAGCACAGGGACAAAGAGCAATCAGACCGTCAGGAAACGGATAGTGGTTTTGTGGAGCACACAGGGGAAACCAAGAGCAGACTCAGAACCAGAACTATTAGTGTAGTGAGCGGCACAGGGAAACCAAGACGACTCAGACAGAAACTGAAGATGTTAGGTGGGAGCACAAGGGAACCAAGACAACTCAGATCAGAAAACTGAAGGTAGGTGAGCATCACAGGGAACCCAGACGCAGACTCAGACCAGGAAACTGAAGGTTAGGTGAGCCGGCATCAGGGGAACACAAAGCACTCAGACAGAACGAAGTTTTAGGTGTAAGCACTACAGGGGAACCAAGTGAGACTCAGACGAGGACGAAGTTAGTGAGCGGCACAGGAACCCAAGAGCAGTACTCAGACAGGAGAAGTGTAGGTGGAGGGAACCAAGAGGCAACTCAGACCAGGAAAACGATAGTGTAGGAAGAGCAGCACAGGAACCCAAGAGTCGACTCAGAGCAAGTGAAACTGAGTGTTAGGTGAGCAGGCAAGGGGAACCAAAAATCCCACAAAGGAAACGATAGGTAGGTGAAGCAAGGGAAATCCAAGAGAACAGACCTCAGACCGAAACTGATGTGTAGGTGGAGCAGCAAAGGAACCCCAGAGCAACGCAACCAGGAAGCGATAGTGTGAGATGGACAGCACAGGAAACCCAAGAGCAACTCAGACCAGAAAGATAGTGTTTTAGTAGGAAGGGAACGCCAAAGCAGAACTCTGAACAGGAAAACGGATTAGTGTTAGGTGACGAGACAGGGAACCAAGATCAACCAACCAGAAACGGATAGTGTAGGGAGCAAGGGAACCAAGAGAGAACTCACCAGGAAATGATAGTGTAGGTGGAGCAGCTACAGGGGAACCACAGGAGCCAACCAGAACTGTAGGGTAGGTGGAACTGCACAGGGGAACCAAGACAACTCAACAGAAAAATTATGAAAAAACAAAATATTTTTGCAAACAGGGAGAGATGGAGTGCAGGCCAGAGGAGCTCGGTTGGTGTAGGAAACAGATTTGGAGCGAGGTTGGAGTGAGCTGGTTGAGACATCGAAACAGGTCCGGAGGAAATCCAGGAGAGATGGACGAATCAGAAAGGGCAGAAAGGGTGAGAGTGGAACAGGAGACTGATACCAAGTTAGAGGAAAACTGCAGTGAGAGGATAAACATTAGAAGGAACGAGGCCGAGCAGAATGAACTTGAATAATCATAAAAGTAAAGCATAAACTGATGACAGAGAATTACACTGCAGAGAAGTGGAACACTGTAGTAATTTGTAAGGTCTGATATATGAACGGGTTGCAGCGGTGGGTGCTCTGACTCAGCAGCCCTTCCACTCCTTTCCACAAAACTTCCGCTACCCCCGCCACACCCCCCCTGTCCCTCTCCGGTCTCCCGTCCTCCCGCCCAACCTCCCTCCACCTCCCCTCCCTCTCCCCCACCCCTCTCCCCATCGCACCCCCCACTACGCCAACACTTTCTGCCTCCCCTTCCTACACAATAACAGAGAGGGAGAAAGAGAGAGAGGTGTACTTGGGGAGTGCTGAAGCAAGAAGACACAGGATGAACACAAGAGGTCGCAGGAACAGATTAGCATAGAGAGACATGTCGCTCTCAAAAAGTAGTCAAAAGAAGGGTGATAAAGAATCGAAGTTTCAGGGAAGAAGACAGAGAATAATGCATCCAATCTATCCATCTATCTCCATACAGACAAGAGAGAATACATTCATCTAACCATCTATCTACAACGACAGAAGAAGATATCATCATCTAACCATACTACTATCCAACAGACAGAGAGATATACATTCATCTAACCATCTATCTCCAACAGCAGAGAGATAGATATAACATATATCTCCAGATAACACATAGATCAAGAGAAATCTTCATCAACCATCTATCTCCATACAGAAGAGAGATATGCATTCATCTAACCATCTATCTCCATACAGACAAGAAATATCTCATTAACCATCTTCTCCATACAGACAGAGAGATATGCATTCATCTAACCATCTATCTCCATACAGACAGAGAGATACTACATTCATCTAACCATCTTCTCCATACGACAGAAATATACATTCATCTAACAACTATCTCATACAGACAGAGAGATATACATTATTAACCATCTATCTCCATACAGACAGAGAGATATCATTCATCTAACCATCTATCTCCATACACAGAGAGAAGCATTCATCAACCACTATCTCCATAAGACAGAGAGATATACATTCATCTAACCAATCTACCCATCAGACAGAGATACTACATATCATCTAAACATCTATCTCCATACAGACAGAGAGATATACATCATCAACCATTCTATCCAACGAGAGATAAACATTCATCTAACCATCTATCTCCACAGACAGAGAGATATGCATTCTATAACTACTATCTCCATAAGACAGAGAGATATCATCATCTAACCATCTATCTCCATAACAACAGAGAGAATAATCATCATTAACATATCTCCATACAGACAGAGAGTATACATTCATCTACCACTATCTCATATAGAGAGATATACATTCATTAACCATCTATCTCCATACAGACAGAGATATACATTCATCTAACCACTACTCCATACAGACGAGAGTATACATTTCATCTAACCAATCTATTCCATTACAGACAGGAAGATACATTCATCTAACCATCTATCTCCATACAAGAGAGATATGCATTCATCTAACCATCTATCTCCATACAGACAGAGAGATATACATTCATCTAACCATCTATCTCCATACAGACAAGAGATATGACATCATCTAACCATCTACTCCATACAGACAGAGAATATACATCATCTAGACATCTATACTCCATACAGACAGGAGAACATTCATCTAACCATCATCTCATAACAGAAGATATGTCATTCATCTAACCATCTATTCCATACAGAACAGATGAATAGCATTCATCTAACCATCTATCTCCATACAGACAGAGAGATAACTTCATCTAACACTATCTCTCATACAGAGAGATATACATTACAACCATCTAGTATACGCAAAGATATACATTCATCTACATCTATCTCATACAGAGAACATATACATTCATAACATCTAACTCCATCAGACAAAAAGATATACATTCATCTAACAATCTTCCATACAAGAGAGATTGCATTCACTAACCAACTACACAGACAGACAAATTTACATCTTAACCACTAATCCATACAGACAAGAGAGATGCATTCATCAACCACTATCTCCATAAAGAGATATAGCATTCAATCTAACCACTATCTCCATACAACAGAGATATACATCTCATCTAACATCTATCCAACGAAGAAACATTCATCTACCATGCTATCTCATAACAGACAAGAATATACATCATCTAACATCTATCTCCATACAGACAAGAGAGATATACAATACTAACCATCTATCTCCATACAGACAGAGAGGATATCATTCAGCTAACCATCTATCTCCATAGGACAGAGAGATATACATTCACTAACACATCTA
>NW_019945650.1:20789-34957 GCF_002910315.2 Salvelinus sp. IW2-2015 | reverse complement strand
GAACGAGACAATGCCAGCACGGCCAAACATCCCCGGCACAGCGGGACTTCTGGGCCTGATTGTAGTTCAGGACCTTGGTGTGGATGTGGCCACATTCAAATGAATACGAAACCAAGACGCACAACTCCTCCCTATCAGTCACTGCAGGATGGCTCCTTTAAGGGAGAGATTGCCACGGCCAAATGCAATTCTGGACCAAACTTACTGATAATTCACACCTCATTACTGCTAAGAATGTACACCTTAAAAGGCAATCATTAGTTTAAACAAAACAATTGTGAACCACCCCGCATCTGTTTGTAAAAAGTGAGAAGGCCTTGGAAGAAGAAAATGTAACCACTGTCAAATTCATAGAGAGCTATGATACAAGGACTGCCCACTCTCGAAAGATGAGAAACAATTGTATTTAAGCAACGTTTTCAAGGCAACAGGTTTTTATCTTTATTTCTGTTTTTTTTTAAGCAATTTTTATCACATGGAAGTAAAAACAGCTTTAATTTTTCACGTGGTTGTTTAACCCTTGAATGGAACCAAACACACACTCTTCATGACAAAAACTTCCTCCTTTACCCGGAAGACTAACTCAACAGCAATGTGTTGGAGGGGAAACCACCTTTTCAATGCGATCTCTGTTAGGGTCCACTGGTTAAGCCACGTGGTCGACCAACCAACAGCGTGTTCAAGCTTAGTCACTGCACCTCGGCTGCCTAGGGGGCGTCGGCCCACAAGGAGTCGCTTTTGTTTTAGGAATTCATGCGTGTCTGAAAGGCGGTGAAAGCTACCCAAAATAGGACAAGGAAATCCCAAGCTGGCCAAACCCTCCCCTTACCCGCAACACAACGCGTGTTGTTAGGCCCAGATCAATGTGTTTAACCAACAAAACACACAATGATGACATATTTCTACCTTGTGCGCTCTCACTATATGCGGTCTCTTCTGGGTCCAGGTCATGGCCCAGCTGTAGACAGCCCTGGGGTCAATACCTGGGGTTCTGGTAGCAGGTTGACATTGGCCTCATGCACTGCCTATGCAGATCCTTAGCAAACTGCTGCGGACCCACTCGGAGATGAAGTGGCCCCCACGTAATTGCCCTTTATGGTTAAGTCTAACGACTTACGAACTGTAAGTCGCTCTGGATAAAAGGCTGTCTGCTGAAATTGTGACTACTCAACATAAGAAAAATGTTAAGTAATATAATAAAAATACTATCAACGCCGGAAACATATATCCATGTGGGAAAACCCATCCTCTCAGCTATCTAGCGTTCATATCATAAAAAAAAAAAAGATGCCACCTTAGAGGAAACAGGCACTCAATTAATCAATACACTATTTCTTTAGCATTGGGCAAAATATCAAATTCAAAACACCCAGGCTTGCATTAAAATTCACAATAGGCCCTTAGGTCCCCTAGGTCCAACCTCTGTCCACACCAGTAGAGTTCCCTCAGTGTTTCCAGGAGATCCCTTGCTGCTGAGAACAAGAAGACTAGACATAGAGAAGCGCATGGGGAACATAACTGAAACTCCACTACCAACTCATCCACAGGGCTGCTGCACACTAGGAATGGAAGAGAGAGAGAAAGAGCAGAGGGAGGAGGACAGAGGTTAAAAATAGGCCAATCAAGGGGCCTGTGAAGGGGCTGCCTTGCAAAGTAATAGATATGTAAGTAGTACTTTCAATATTTCAAGTTTAGCCTTTGTCTTCAAGTAAAAGCTGGAGCCTGAACAGGAGCAAGTATACCAGTCTTTCACAAATTTTTCCACCTTGCCACTCCTGGTCATTTGCTAAAGAGACTTTTCAAGATATTATTGAAAGAGAGAAAGGCCAGTTCTATCATTAATGAGACTGAAGAATCACACTATCAGGAATCCAGACGATGATGCGTAGAGTGGATTCTCGGAACGTGTGTGTGTTGTTGTCTGCCCGCAGGCGTAACAATAGTCCTCGTAATTTTTCGTATTACATTCGTATATATTTATAATTTCACTTTCCATTCTAGAACTGGAATTACAATTTCTGCAAAACCCGCCAACACCCAATGTTGTACACTGCTATTTTTAACTTTAAGGACCAACCCCAATCAGTAAAGCTTAGCCAGATAACTAGCACTAGCTAGTAGTCATAGCCACTGCTGCGGGGTCCTCACCCTTACGTCGGACACCAGCCAGCTTCAGCTCGGTGCCCAATACGCCAGTCGCAAGCCCCCGATATATCAAACCCAGAGCCATAAGGACCTGCTTTTCTCTTACCACATCACACGGACATTCCTGACGCAAGCTTTGCTGGACAATTACACGAATCCACGCAAGCTAAGCTAGCTGCAACGATGCTACTAGGCTAACCACCTCGACCGAAGAAGCACCAGTTTAGCCTTGAAGGCTAGGCCCCGAGCAATGAAGGCCCATTCGTGCCGGCTGCCGAAGAGGAATTCTACCACATGGAATTCTTGGGGCACAATTGACCTCTTTGGCCAATTGGACGACCCCTTTATTGCCACAGGAAGAAGCCCCCGCCGAGCCCATTCACGACTGGTCTTGCTGATAGTATGTGATTGGGTTCCCCAGAGTTGGCGTTTCACACAGGCATTTCCGTTTGACTCTTAAAAAATATGTGCGAAGACCCAGTCTGCTGCTAAGCCCCGAGCCTCGCTAGCTTTTCCTGGGGAAATCTGCACCGTGTCTTCCAGCCGCCCCTAGTGCGTGAGTAGCGACTACAGAACGGCTCCAACTCACCTATTGCGCTCATGGACCCCTATGATCACTCGGCACATATGCCTCCCCTAATGGTCAAAGCCTTGTCTACTGCCTGTTTCTTCGTTTATTATTGTTGTTCTATTCTTCACCCCCCAGCCCCGCACCTACATGCCTTAGATAGCCCTTTTTCCCACCCCACCCCCACCCCACACACCGGGGAAACCTCTGGCGGCATTAACTGGTTGCCATCCAAAACCCACAACCGTCTTCTCATCGTCAAACTCAATGCCTCTAGGTTACTAGGGTTACCCCACTGTTACTCACATCCTACCATACCCTTCGTACAATTATGGCCTTTGAATCTATCTACCCCACGCACCAGAAAATTTGCAGGCTATCTTCTGCAGTAGATTGCAACTCCACCCCCTTTGGCCAGTTCTATCTTGTCGTAAATGTTGTAGTTGGGGGATAGAACGTCCTTACTGAAAAGTCCACATTTCCCCCCAACTACAAATTTTACGACAAGATAGAACTTGCCAAAGCGACGAGGTGGAGTGCAAGTTACTACTGCAGAGATGGGCCTGCAGAGTATCTGTTCAATTACTATTACTATCCGGGTCTTGCCCATAAGAATTCAAGCTTCTCTTTTTTAAAAATCACCTTTCCAGAAAATAAGTCTCTCACTATTGGCGCTGGCCTTGTTATATAGACCACCTTCAGCCCCAGCTTGCCCTGACACATATTGAATTGATTGCCCTCCATCTATCTTCTAGTTCTACTGTTAGTACGAGTACGTCCTGGAATGGGATACGCTCTAACACGCGGCCGTGCCTACAATCTAAACAGGATGCCTCCAATCTCAACACAAAATTATCAAAGGGAAGTTTACAGGTACAACGCTAAATCTGGTAACTCACCCAGGCAACCCTCATAGATATACATCTGTACCAATGTGTAAACCTCTCTTTAAATACACCTCTGCTGCTTCAAACCAGATCTCTGCCGCTTTTCATCTGTCAACTCAATTGCCTGCCATATTCCGTAATGGGTCCAGACGTTTAACTCACATCACCGCCGATCACTTCATCTGTCCAAACGGCAAAGCTTTTTTCAGGGGGAAGTCAGGAACCAATTATACACAAACTAAATATAAAGGCTACTATTTTCTTAAACCATACATTTTTCATCCCAGTAAGCCACTTTAAAATCCCAAAGTGTTGGGAGACTGTAAAGTCCATGCGAAGAAACAGCATACTCTCGGTTCCCAGCTTGCCCACTGCACTGAGCTAGGAAACCGACTGTCACCACGATAAATCTACGATCATCAATAAATAAAAAGGCATTTTCTACGCTGCCATGCTTTCCACCTCGGCTGGGCCAGGCTATTCACCTAGTACCCCTACCCCTGGGCCAAAATAGCCTCTCAACCCCCCGCAAGCAAACTTGCCCAAGCCCCCTGTCACGACCTCCCCACCGAGTGCTCCTCTTTTCCTGTCTTGGCGGGGCGGCGCTCGATCGTCCACCGTCCTAAGCGTATGGCTGGCGGGGCCCGCGAATCCATTTCATTTGATTGTATTATTGTTTACAAAACCCATTGTTTCTTGTTTAGGTTTTAGTTGGGCTTATATTTTAAGCCGGTAAGGCCCGCAAACTGCCTTCTTTGTGTGGGGCTTATATTTCTTGGCGTATATTAATGTGATGTCCTCTGACGGTAGCCGGTGTTCCCTTTGTTTATCCTTCCGGACTGGGTTGGTCCTGGTTGGGGCCGGTTCTTGAATCCCTAGTGCAGATTGGTCCGTGTGAACATTTTCTCCCGAAGTACAAAAAAGGGGAACATGTTCTGGGCCATGCACCATACTTGACTTCTGTTCTGACGCACTGACTCCGAGCAACCCCACACCTAAAAGTTGCGGAGTTACCCCCTCTCTTCTCCGTCAGAGGGTCCTCCCCCTCCCGACCCCGATGCAACTTTTTAAAGACCCCTTTCCATCGCCACCAGACTTCCTCACTCACCTCCCCAACACCCCCCCACCCCACCAAAAAATAAAATAATCCACCAATTCCTCCTTTCACCACCAAATCCAGACATAGCTTCTGAGTTAAATCTTGAATAAGTTAGTTCATGGCCGACAAAAATGAAACGGAAATCTGTTGAACACCTTATCGAGGATGATCAGCTGGTGGTGATAGATAAAATTAATAATTCATCCTGCAAATAATTGTTGCATACAACAAGCCGTTCACACTTGTTTCCCTAATTTATTCTATCAGTTTGTATATAATCCCCCAAAAAATTAGATCATGGTAGGAGAATAAGGCTATGCTCCGTGCATGACATTTTATCTGAAACATGTACAGCAAGATGAAAAGGGCAATCCCCCTCTTATCTCTACAAATCGGGTCGGCAGTGAAGCAATTCTCCTTCTCTAGGACACCCAAATATTACACTGTTTTGTATACGGCGTACCTATAGAGTCAAAGTATTTAGTACCTGTAACACTGTAGGTAAAAAAAAAACACCCACTGTGGCGCTCACCAAGTTGCGATAGGAGTAGTTACTAAACATTACGGACATTACCCACTCTAGTCTAGGTGAGAGAACCCTAGCGGGTCAATCACACGGGTAATCTGAAGAAAGCAAAGTTGGTGGATATGCTTCCAATAGTTTTTTAGATATTTTATTCTCTCCATCTTACGTGTGGCGCACTTTGATGAGATTGTTGTATTGTATATATTCACTCTTTTAATTGTATCTCTTCCCTCTGTCATTTGATATACTATGGTCCGTATAGTGCTGGTCCTCTCCACTAGACATGTATGTTGTGATTGTGTTCCTCGTTGTTTGAGTGTGTGGAGTGGTGGTTCCTCTGGCTTAAAGAATGTTGTAGGATATATATGAAATTATTCAGTTGGTACATCATCTTTAGGTTTGATTAGAGTGTTGTAAGTTTCGCTCTGGAATTTAAAGAGACGGTTCTGCAAGACAACTTATGTAAATGTTCACAAAAATTATCATCTTTGTGCCAATACACCTGCACATTCTAAAAATTTACATCTCTTTACGGGATAGCCGACTCTCATTTCGTTCTATACAATCAAACCCTCAGGCCGTTGTTGTAGTCATTTGACCGGACCCAGTATTGTCAAATCCCACCGTACGATTCTCTCTCCCATATTTGTCTAATTGAGAAAATCTAAGTAATTTACCACTGAAAGCTTTTGAGTGCGAGCCAGATCCCTGTCGGCCTCGAGCCTCTAAAGCCTTGGAATTGCCCGTCTAAAAGTCGTGCTAAAACATGGATGGTATTATCTAATATACCACCATTGAGAAAAACAAAGAACCCAGATCTGGCGCGACTGTGTGGCGATCCCGCTTCCTATTCAAAATCAGAAACTCACCTATTTGGGAACCATCTCATCCCCTGCTCTGATCGCTTTAATTGGTATTCATCTCTTCTGTTTACTCAACATCCACCTCCAACATAGTCGATGTCTTTCTATATTAGCGTCATGAAATGCGCCAGATCCAATGTTTAAGGCCTTGAGAAGGCGTGAGGGAATGCTAGTATATTCTATCTGCAATGTAATGTTCTCAGAAAAATGTCATACGGCTATAACATCGTATCGAATTTAAAATTTTAGGAAGCAATCTACTCTCTGTTACACACCCCATAAGCCTTGTCCATTTTCTGGAGTTCAGCAACAAAATACTATCATCAAGAATTAAAGAGCATATACATGCTGAAAACCGGATGGTGGATATAGGTATTTGTGGGATATCAAAATCTGCGTTTTCAGTAAGAATGGGCTTTTTATTTGCATCCCGACGCTCTGATACCGATTTATGGTGCGCTTTTCCCCAAGAGACATCAGTTTCTCTCTAGCAGCAGTGGAGGTCCCCGCGGCGTGCCTCCTCTCTCAACAGATGAGACTAATTTTTAGAGGCTTGCCTCCATCCTCGTCTCCACAGGAGATTTCCTTATAGGAGTGCTCAGAGGGCCCCGACTCCACTTCTTCTCTTCTTTCCCCTCGGAGTCTATTTAGATCACTCGTACCGCCTAGAGACGAGCTATCCAACATGTTTGGTGTTGGTTAACCATGAGTGACTCCGTAACTAGAAGATCCAACATGTTCGGTTGTGGTGTTAATCACTATATATAGACTAAACAGTGGCGAGATCCAACCCATCTCTTAGTCTCTCCAGCCAGTTGACAACAAACACGAGAACCATCCAAGCATGTGTGCTTGGGTTAAACACATGAACATAACTAAACAGTATCATGCCCTGTTGGTCTGTTAAACACAGTGTATCAACTAACACTATGATATTCACAAAACACCATGATTGGTTATACTCCGTTTATATACACCAAAGTGCGACCCCTAACCCACAAGTATGGTTATGGTTCACAGTGATACAACACACTAATCACCAGCGATTCCAACATTTGGTGCTCGCTTTCCAACCTCAATGCTAAACACAGTGACTAAACATAAACCCAGTAGAGATCCGAGCATGATGGTGTCGTGCGCCTTAATCACACCGAGTGACAACATAAACAGAATCCAGCAGTCGCGTGTGGTTGAACCACCAGTGACAACTACAAAGCAGAGATCCAACATGTTGGTTGTGCGTTAACACGAAGTGACAACTAAACAGAGATCCACCATGTTTCTCTCTGGGTTGTGGTTAAAACCTAGAGACAATAAACAAACGATATAAGCTCACAACATACACAATTCGTGTTGGTTGTGAGTTAACACGAAGTTCGATCAGAAACTAACACTAGAGAAGATATCCAGTATTGTTGGTTGGAGTGCGTATACTAACACAATGACAAACAACCACAGTAAAGTTCCAATCACGTTGGTTGTGGTTAAGCACAGTGACAACTAAACAGAGATTCCAGCATGTTGGTTGTGGTTTAACACGTGACAACTAAACAGCGTAGACAAACTCCAACACGTTGGTTTGCTGGTTTAACCCACAACGTGGGACAACTAATTAATTAAAGGTTCATTCGTTCTTACTTTAGATATAATTTCTCTTAGACAAAAAACATGTTAATCATAATAACAGCTTATCTAATCTCAAAAACAGTGGGCAGGTGATTAATTAAACGTATAACCTACAATCACAACAAATAAGATTCCTAATCCAATAATCCTAATAAGATAGTACCCCTTAAAAATAATCCACCATGTCTCACCTGTCTCTTCGGTTTTAATGTACCATCTTCTCTTATTTCTAGCGTCTGTGCTCTGATTCTCCAACCAGGTCTGATCTTCATTATGTCTGCTGTTACCCAATTCAGTTCATAATAACAATGTTAAGATAAGAACGTAGGTGATTCAGTGGTTTCATACCAAACTTACACAGCAAGAACCAGGAAAGCTCATTAAAATTAGAGAGAGACACAACAAAAATAGTATCACTTTGGAATATTACTGCAGAAGATGAGTATGATTAGTACTAACCTTATTCCCTTTCTAAGGCATTAAGCTGTTCAGGAGCAAACCGCCCATCTGGTAACATTTTCACATGCCCATACATATCTATTAAACATCTACAAAATGTGTTAACCAAACAATAAACATTACGATATTATTATCATCGTTTCTCATACGATCATTATGATACGACATATACGCGCGCTCTCCCTGAATCTCACTTGCTAACGCCCAGTTTTAGCGCCTCTTTGTATAATCACGATTTAACAGGTCCGTAAGCTTTGTCCCAGTGAACATTGAACTGTATAGGATACCGAGTGATTTCCTGTCATACATACTCATCACCCTTCAAAAGTAACCACTCCATTACATATTTAGTGTCCCCTACCACACTATTACTCACTCTCCTGGGACGATCTATATAATCTTTGATAGTCCCTAGAATTCACGCAACACAGACCACTTCTAAGAACATGTAACTATTAGTTATACCTGTTTTGCTTGAGTAGAACACCTTGCCATTTATAGACAAGGTAAGCCATACTTGGTATTCTATGTTCTAGGTATACACGCGTGATTGATCTTGGATTGCAATAATATGTGGTTCACAACTAGATGGTCTTAGTGACATATCACACTATTGCAGTATAGTACATCAAACGTAACAGTAGCTGGCCGACGTAAAAGACATGGCACTACTATAAAACAGGTTTCGTCATAATCTAGTTTAGCTTTGCGACAGTAGAAGTCCGTGCGGGCCAGAACGCGTATATTAGCAATAAATGTATAACAGCCAACATATTATAGGCTGAACTTCATGAACATAGCCTATATTTTAATGTGAAGTAGCTGAATTAATTGAAAAGGCTGGAATTAATTGAAAATGGTCTACACTCACACAAACTATATCTAAGATTTTAAACAAAATTTATAATTGATTAGTATACATAATAACAAATTACATGTGATACAAAGAATAAATTCAGAATCTGATAAGTTAATAAAATGGCGACTGCATATAGAAATCCTCTGATTCATAAATTATTAATTCTTTGTTTATTTCTCTGTGGCCGTTGATTGCAGTGGGAAAAACAGACTCAGACCTCCCCGACACTTAACAATTTTTTAAACTACCACACCCCATCAAATATATTTCCTTACAGAAAACAATTAGCTGGATTGGTGTTAGGTGAGCGGCAACAGATGGTAACCAGAGCAGACTCAGACCCAACGGAAACCGTGGGATTTTTAAATTGTCGGATCAGAGACAAGCACATGGGATATCCCGAACTAGCATGCAACGACTCTTACGCGTAGAAACTGGAGGTAGGTGTTAGCTGGAAGACGCAGCAGAGCGAGAACCCAAGATGTCATAGCTCAGACAGGACTGCACTAGAGTGTGAGTGGAGCGAAAGCAAGCATAGCGGTAACCTCCAAAGAGCAGAATCAAAAGGACTCAGGTGGAAAGCTCATATAGTCTTTAGGCAGCTATCTGCACCAGAGAGGGGAACCCAAAAGCCAGAACTCCTTTACGGAAATCTGGCAATAACAATATGCAATTAGTGGAGCAACAGGGGAACCCAAGAGCAGACTCAGACCAGGAAAACGGATAGTGTTAGGTGGAGCAGCACAGGGGAACCATTAGAAGCACGTATCTTCCAGTACCAGGTAGTATGTGAAGTAGCCATAGGGACCCAAATTGCAGACTTCAGAGTTCCACCTAACTGAGTAGTATTAGGTGGAGCGGCACTAGTGGGCGGAACTCAGAGGAGTCAGACGTTCACAGGTGAAACGGGTGTATAAGTATTGGCAAGCTGGCACTAGGCGGAACCCAAAGAGGCAGAGCTCAGGACCAGCGAACCAACTGCATTAGTGATATATAGAGCGGACAGTACCAAGGCGAGGACTCACGACCAAGGAAACTGATATTCAGGTGAGTGAGCGAGCACAGATAGAACCCAAGAGAGCAGACTCAGAACTCAGGAATACTTGTATTGTTAGTAGTGGAGTGGCACAGTATAGCGGTTAACTAAATCGATGGGTGGTGAGAATGTATACAGGAGCGATTTAACCGATACAGACGGCCAAAACTCGTGAGAGGAAAAATCAGGCGTCAAGGCAGGGAGCACAAGGAAACGCGATTACCTGTAGGTGGAGCGGCACATGGGGAACCGAGAGTGAACCAGACTTCAGACGCCACTGTGATAGGTGCTTAGGGGAGCGTGACACAGGGTGATAGCCGAAAGAGCAGACTCGGACCAATTGGAGAACTGGATAGTGTTAAGTGGTAGCGGCCACAGGGGAACCCAACGACCGCAAGACTCAGAGCAGGAAACTGATAGTGTTGAGTGGAGCAGGCCAGGGGACCCACAAAGAGCAGACTCGGACCACGAAATGTAATAAATAAAGCTGCTCTGTGACCTCCGATGCACAACCGTGTGTTCTCTCCACACAGCACAATCACAACCAGAGACAGAGGGAGAGCTCGAGCAATGGTGAGATCAGCTGTGCAGGGTCACAAACACGACCAGGCTATGGACACAAGAGGGCGTAGAAGGATTCAGAATAGTGACTAGATTAGCAGAGAGAACATGTCGCTTCATCAAAAAGTCCAAGAGAAACCGTCGGCAATAAAGAAAATCAAGAGATATGACTTCATCTAACCATCTATCTCCAACAGAGACAGAGAGTATGCATTCATCTAACCATCTATCTCCATACAGAAAGAGAGATTACATTCATCTAACCATCTATCTCCAACAGACAGAGATATCATTCATCTAACCATCTATCTCCATACAGACAGAGAGATATACATCATCTAACCAATCTATTCTCCATTACAGACAGAGAGAGATATCATTCATCTAACCATCTATCTCCATACAGACAGAGAGAGATATATCATTCATCTAACCATCTATCTCCTACAGACAGAGAGATATCATTCACTCCATCATCCTCCATACAGACAGAGTAATGCATTCAATCCTCAACATCTATCTCAGCAATACAGGGAGACGAGTGATATAATTATCTAAAATACTAACTCGCATACGAAACAGAGAGTTACATATGCTACCTGTCACCATCCGAGAATAGCTTCATGAACCTTACTAGGAGTAGCACACTAACCGATCTATCTCCAACAGACAGAGATAGTATGCATTCATACTAACCCATCATATCTCCACAGAAAGAGGATATTGAGCATTCATCTTAACCATCTATCTCCAGAACAGAGAGTAAGGCTTCATTGAACCATGCTACTTACTCCATACAGAAGAATATACTGCATTTCATCTATACCATCCTGATCTCCGTACAGGACAGATAGAGATATGCCTTTCATCTAAGCCTCTATCTCCATACAGACAGAGAAGATATTGCATCTAAACCCACTATCATCAAAGAGTAATCCTAAACCATCTATCTCCATACAGACAGAGAGATATGCATTCATCTCAGACATTCTTTCTCCAATGTACAGGATCAGTGAGAGAGAAGGTGCATCGACACGTTAGACCTAGTCTCTATCGTCTCAACTATCATATATACTGCATCATCCCGTACCTCGAGATACCGTAGCCTCCAACAGACAGAGTATATGAATGCTTCCTCCTATGGCGTAAACGCACTCCATATCTTCACATACCGACAGCCAGAGATACTGCATCCATCTATTACCCAAATCGTGCATCGGTCAGACAGACAGAGAGATGATGCATTCAGTCTAACCATCTATCTCCACTGCCAAGCCAGGTGGTGTCTTGTTTGCAATGTTAAAGATGTCCACTGTTTGCAAAATAATGCAAGTGGAGGTGAACCAGTCGGTTAGACAGGAGATCCAGATTCTCTGCGCTGTCAGTCTGAGAGAGCTGTTTGCTGTGTACTGCTTGACACGTGGAGACGTCCAATGGGAGGGCCCAGTGTGTTAGAACAGGGTAGATCCAAGAGCCTCTGCTTTCAGTCTAGAGAGGTGGTTTTCTGCGTACTGCTGAGCACATGGATACTCAATGGGCCCAGTGGTTTAGACAGGTAGATCAAGAGCCTCTTGCTGTCATCTAGAGAGTGTGTTCTCTTACTAGCTATGACACATGGAGTTCTCGAAGGGCGGCTCAAGTGCAAGGCTCAAAGTAAGACCCAAACAAGTGGTTTGTCAGGCTGGGATCGTTAAGCACTGATGTTCTTCAATAGATCGCAACTGAAGTATTGGCATACAGGGACAATGGGTGCGACAGGAGGAAGAATGGTGTTCCTGATTTACACAGGGAAATGAGGGTGGGCAGGAAGGAAAAATGGTGGTGCTGATTTACAGGGACAAAGGTTGGGCAGGAGGAAGAGATGGTGTTCCTGATTCATGAGCAGGGACGAATAGGTGGGGAAGAAGAATGGTGGTTTCCGGTGATTTTAGTACGAGGACAATAGGTGGGACAAATAGAATGGTTCCTGGATGTTTCACAAGTTCCTCTTTTTCTTTAGAGCTTCAGATTGAGAGTGTTGTTATTCTCCGAATATGTTTTTCTTCAGTGTTGGCACTCTGGTTCTCCAGATGGAAAACTCCTCTATTACTCCTCTTAACAGTTGGATCCCATGCTTTGTGGTGAATGGTCCACTGTGGTTGTATCAATTTATTTTGGTCCAAAAGAGACAGAAAAAAAGTCCACAGTGTAAGAATAAATGCTCTCGGCTGACGTTTCGAGCGCACAGAAAGACTGTTTTCAGACCAATGGGACAGAAGAGTAAGCCAGATCGAAAGCCAAGAGCGAGAGCGATGAGCAGCATTCATCAAGACGCAGGAGGCTGCCAGTGAAGCGCCGAAGCAGTGATGATGTGGCTGTGCTCGCAGTTATCTCCGTCTGTCCAGAGTCTACGCACCCTGTCCCCCCGCCCGACGAAGCGCCACAGTTGATTGAGTGGGCTGAGCCGCAGGTTATCTCTGATTCATTAATTCAGCCTTTTCATTAATTCAGCCTATTCATTAATTCAGCCTATTCATTAATTCAGCCTATTCATTGTGCTAATATATATGCTAATTACGTTCTGGCCCGCCGACTTTAACTTGGCCCAAAGCCTAACCTAGTTGACGAACCCTGTTTTATAGTATGCCATGTCCTTTACTGGCCAGCTACTGTTATGTTTATGATATACTATGGTGTTGTGTCACTAGACTTTGACCAGATATTATTGCATCCAAAGATCAACTGTACCTAGAACATAGATACAGAGCTACTTGTCATCAGGAAGGTGCTCTCTCAGCACAACGGAAAATAGCTCAATGTCTTGAAATGTTCTGGTTGTGAATTCAGGCTACAAGGTAAGAATCTTCCCAGTGATTATTGTAAAGTGTGTAGGGACATAAAATGTATGGTGTTATTTTAGTATAGTGAATGACAGGAAAACACTCGGATCTAACAGTCCATTTCACCTGGGACAGCTACGTGACCTTTCAATCTTACAAAATGGCGCTAACTGGGCGTAGGCAAGTCAAATTCAAAAACATATTGTTCATATATCGTATTATACGATTCGTATATCGTGGTTATTTTACAATTTGTAAAAATGTTAATGTATCATAGTTCTAAATCATCTTTCAGAATATCAGAACATTTGTTGTTTTCTAAATTACAATGAGCTCCTGCTTGCTGTGTAGTTTGGTATGAAACCACTGAACATACTTTTCTTAACATTGTTATTATGAACTGAATTCTGTAACAGCATAATAATATCAGACCTGTTGAACAAAGCAACACACTAGAATGAGAGAAATTATTAAAAGAGAAAGTGAGACATTATTATTATTTATAATATTACTCTTATTATATTGGTATTATTATTATTAGTTATCTATTAATTAAATCACCTGACTGTTTGGATGTATCTGTTAGTACATGTTTTATTTCTAAGAGATAATTAATCAAATAGAACAATTGACCTTCAATAATTAGTTGTCACTGTGTTAACCACAACCAACATGTTGGATCTCTGTTTAGTTGTCACTGTGTTAACCACAACCAACATG
>NW_019945650.1:0-20558 GCF_002910315.2 Salvelinus sp. IW2-2015 | reverse complement strand
ACCATGTAATGTCTGGCATAGCGTTTTTGTCTTCCATTTTGAGATTAACTCATGTTTATTTCTGAGATTACTCAGGTTTCAGCAAGCGCTAAGGTGTTGGAGCTGGGGTTCTTCTTCACTGAACCCAAAAATGTATATAATTTTTAGTGTTCCATATATTAAGGAAGTGATAGAAGCCTTTTGGGGTCTATAAGGAACCTTCTTTTCTAAGAGTGAATAAATAAACATGTTTTCTTTTGATTATTTAATTATCTACATCATGTTATTCAAGTGATCACTTTGGAGCGCAACATTCACATTGTTAAAAGATAACTAAATTTGGGCGTGGCATAAATTGGGCAATTGAAGGCATCTATGCGTAATATGTGTTCCATGGAAATGAACATTGTTGCAACATTGTAGGCAGCATTATGGCAAGAGACTTGATGCCTACTATGCCAAAGCTATTAGAGTTGTTAAACGGGTGTGAAGAGGTTTGTACATTGCAACGAGTACATGTAACGGATGTGAAATGGCTAGCTAGAGCGGGTACGCGCTATAGCGTTTTCAATCAGACGTCACTTGCTCTGAAACTAAGAAGTAATGTTCCCTTGCATCTGCGCGGCTTTTGTGGAGCGAGAGTAACGACGCTATCGTGGGTGTCAGTTGTTGATGTGCTGCAGAGGTCCTGGTTCCGCCCGCTGTGTCGGGCGAGGGACAGACAAAGTATACTGTTACATATAGTCAGGGTGCCGTGGGAAACACCTTGCAGTACCTCCACAGACCCAGATTGAGAACCCTGGCAGTACCTCCACAGACCCGGATTGAGAACCCCTCATTTCAGCAGCATGTGCTCTTATCCAGAGTGATTTACAGTAAGTGCATTCATCTTAAAGCATTTAGATAGCTATTATATTTTATTTAATATCTTAATAAATCTTTATTAAATTGTCATCTTACCTCTTAGCTTTGGGTGTCATGTCCCCAGAGAGACCATTTTAGAGGCAGGGCCCCCCTCCTCTCTCTCCCCAGAGAGACTCATTTAGAGCACTGACCCCTAAACAGAGATCCAACATGGTTGGTTAACACAGTTGACAACTAAACAGAATCCAACATGTTGGTTGTGGTTAACACAGTGACAACTAAACAGAGACCAACATGTTGGTTTGGTTAACACAGTGACAACTAAACAGAGATCCAGCATGTTGTTTGTGGTTACACAGTGACAACTAAACAGAGATCCAGCATGTTGGTTGTGGTTAACACAGTGACAACTAAACAGAGATCCAGCATGTTGGTTGTGGTTAACACAGTGACAACTAAACAGAGATCCAGCATGTTGGTTGTGGTTAACACAGTGAAACTAAACAGAGATCCAGCATGTTGTTGTGGTTAACTAAAAAAGATCACATGTGGTTACACAGTGACAAACTAAACAGAGATCCAGCATGTTGGTTGTGGTTAACACAGTATAATAAACAGAGATCCAGCATGTTGGTTGTGGTTAACACAGTGATAACTAAACAGAGATCAGCATGTTGGTTGTTGGTTAACACAGTGACAACTAAACAGAGATCAGCATGTTAGTTGTGGAACACAGTGACAAACTAAACAGAGATCCAACATGTTGGTTGTGGTTAACACAGTGACAACTAACAGAGACAGCAGGGTTAACACAGAAAAAACAGAGATCAGCATGTGGTTGTGGTTAACACAGTGACAACTAAACAGAGAGCCAACATGTTGGTTGTGGTTAACACAGTGACAACTAAACAGAGATCCAGCATGTTTGTTAACACAGTGACAACTAAACAGAGATCCAGCATGTTGGTGTGGTTAACACAGTGACAACTAAACAGAGATCCAGCATGTTGGTTGTGGTTAACACAGTGCAACTAAACAGAGATCCAGCATGTTGTGGTTAACACAGTGACAACTAAACAGAGATCCAGCATGTTGGTTGTGGTTAACACAGTGACAACTAAACAGAGATCCAGCATGTTTGGTTGTGGTAACACAGTGACAACTAAACAGAGATCCACATGTTGTTGTGGTTAACACAGTGACAACTAAACAGAGATCCAACATGTTGGTTGTGGTTAACACAGTGACAACTAAACAGGATCCAGCATGTTGGTTGTGTTAACACAGTGACAACTAAACAGAGATCCAAACAGTTGGTTGTGGTTAACACAGTGACAACTAAACAGAGATCCAGCATGTTGGTGTGGTTAACACCAGTGACAAACTAAACAGAGATCCAAGCATGTGGTTTGTGGTTACCACAGTGACAACTAAACCAGAGATCCAACATGTTGGTGTGGTATAACAACAGTGAACAACTAAACAGAGATCCGCATGTTGGTTGTGAGTTAAACAAGTTGACAACTAAAACAGAGCATCCAGCACCTGTTGGTTGTGCGTTTACACAGTGACAAACTAAACAGAGATCCAGATAGTCAGTGTTCTGACACCTGATTGAGCTGCTACTGGATAGTCAGTGTTCTGACACCTGATTAAGCTGTGGTGTTCAGCTATGCGTTGTTTTAATTGTCTTTTCGTTTGTCCTACGTGGGCTTTCCCACATGAACAGGTGATGAGATAGATTACTCCCTTGGTCTTGCATGAGATGATCCCCTAACAGGGATTTTTCTACCTGTATGTGGGTGTCTGAAGAAGGATGTTTTTATGAGCCACGTTTGTAGTTCCCATTTGGAATGGGTGTCAAGAGTGTCTGAGTGGGCTCAGGGGGCAGGTCAGATCTCACCAAGATATCTCCAATATTGCGACCACGCTTATAGACCACCAGTGGGGGTTCCTTGAAGAGGTGTGCGATTGTGATTGTTTTGTTGTTGTTTTATCTGAATACTTGGTGAACTTGGTGCAAATGACGGTTGTTTTTCTTCTTTGGTAGATTTTTTTAGCATTTCCCCCTTTTTTTTAGCAATATTAAGATATTTTCATCATTGCAGCATGGAGAGTTTTGTCCTTGTAGCCTCTCATTTCAGCATTTAAGCATTGCTGTCAAAATCCTATAGTTTTTCCACCATACATTTTTCCCATAGAGAATTGTAGAAACACTTAAAATAAGGGATGTGTTTCGTGTAGGGTGGGATGGCGCGGCGGTCCTTGTGGGCAAATGTTGTCATCAAAGTCTGGCATTCTCTGGATTTATGGTGCTTTCAAGACAAATGGGAACTGGGAAGTTCGAATTATGACGTCAGTGATCTTCAGGTCGGAGCTCTAGAAAGAGGCCCGAGTTCCCTACTTGGAATATTGAGTTGGATGACCGTTCAAACCGTATTTTCTGTCGTAACTATTTTTTTCCCCCGAGTTTCCAGTTGTCCTGAACTCACTGAAGTCTGAGATTTCCCAGTTTCCAGGTGTTTTGAATGCAGCAGAATTCATGCTGGATTCACAGTTTGGCCAATGTATTCAACCTTTTCTGGTCCATGGTGTTGCATGTGAATGTTTATCCTTTTAAGCTTGGAGAAGAGACCCTTAAACGTAGAATTGGACCACACATCCACTCCACTGAGTAGCAGGCTAGTGATTGTTTTGCAATGCTTGCAGTTAGCCACTGGTTCCTTCCAAACCACTCATTCCAAACCACTCATTGCTAGCTAAGATTTTGAACGTATGATATTGACATGATCAGTCCAATCAAAGCTATGGTAGATAAAATGTGATTTGACGTCATTTTATCTGTGGCCAATGACCTTGAGCCTTTTGGATGGGCACTTCTAATGTAACTCTATGGCAGCACCCAATGGGCTTGAATTTTACAGCTCTCTCTGTAGATTTAGTGGTGACATAGTGTCTCCATGAGTGACAGAACACTGAGCCAATCAAGGCGGAACTACAGAACATTACCAACCCCAACGCTCAGTATTTCCAGCTGGCTGCCCCCACCACCACAGAAAGCACTGAACTGGGCTGAAACACCTGCATTTTGGAGCTGCCTTAAGAAAACAAAAAAGAGGCCATGTTTGTATGCAGCTTTATTAACTCAATTATGATTTTTTTTACATTGTTTGGAAACTAATATGTGACATTATTAATGCCAAAATAACATGCAAAACAGGCAACAAAAAAAGCAAAAAGGGTGGGGTTATGTACCTGAATAACAGGTGGGGTTATGTACCTGAATAACAGGTTGGTTCTGACCTGAATAAACGGTCTGGCGTATGTCTAACACATGGTAGTACCTGAATAACAGGTTGGGCTTGTACCTGAATAACGGTGGGGTTATGTACCCTGAATAACAGGTGGGGGTCTGTTACCTGAATAACAGTGGGGTTGTACCTGAATAACAGCTGGGGTTTCTGCTACCTGAATAAACAGGTGGGTTCTGTACTGAATAACAGTGGGGTCTGTACCTGAAATAACAGGTGGGGTTTATCTGTACCTGGAATAACAGGTGGGGTTCTGCTACCTGAAGTAACAGGTGGGGTTCTGTACCTGAATAACAGTGGGGTTCTGTACCCTGAATAACAGTGGGGTCTGTACCTGATAACAGGATGGGGTTTTGTACCTGAAATAACGGTGGGGTTTGTACTGACAGTGGTTTGTCCTATAACAGGTGGGGTAAATGACCTGATAAATAACAGGTTGGGGCAGTCTATATGGGGTCTATACCTGAATAACAGGTGGGGTTCTGTACCTGAAATACACACGGTGGTTCTGTACCTGAATAACATGGTGGGTTATGTACCTGAATACAGGTGGGGTTATGTACTGAATAACAGGTGGGGTTATGTACCTGAATAACAGTTGGGTCTGACCTGATAACAGGTGGGCTATTACCTGAATAACGGTGGGGTTTTGTACCTGAATAACAGGTGCGGGTTTTGTACCTGAATAACAGGTGCGGTTCTGTACCTGAATAAACAGGTGGGTTCCTGTACCCTGATAAACAGGTGGGTTCTGTACCTGAATACCGGTTGGGGTTCTGTACTGAATAACAGGTGCGGTTATGTACCTGAACTAACAGGTTGGGGTTATGTACCTTGAATAACAGGTGGTGGTTATGCACCTGAATAAAAGGTGAGGCTTTACCTGAATAACAGTGGGGTTGTACCTGAAAAACTAGGTGGGTGCTTCTGTACCTGATAACATGTGGGGTTATGTACCTGAAGTAACAGGTTGGGGTTCTGTTACCCTGAATAACAGGTGGGGTCTACTATAACCAGTGGTTGATAATAACAGGTGGGGTTGCTGTACCTGAATAAACAGGTGGGGGTTTGTACCTGAATAACAGGTGGGGTTCTGTACCTGAATAACAGGTGGGTTCTGTACCTGAATAACCAGGTGGGGTCTGTACCTGAATAACAGTGGGCTCTGTACCTTGTAGGGGGTTCTGTACCTGAAAAATAGGTGGGGCTCTCTTGTACCTGGATAACATGTGGGGTTAGTACCTGGAATAACAGGTGGGTTTCTGCTACCTGAATAACAGGTGGGGTTTCCTAATAAGGAGGGGTCCTGAACCTAATAACAGGTGGGGTTCTGTACCTTGAATACCAGGCGACTGTAAGGTGGTCGACTAATGACGGGGTGCTGTACCTGAATAAACAGGTGGGGTTCTTGTACCTGAATAACAGGTGGGTTCATGTACCTGAATAACAGGTGGGGTTCTGTACCTGAATAACAGGTGGGGTCTGTACCTGAATAACAGGTGGGGTTCTGTAGCCTGAATAACAGGTGGGTCTATGTTACCTGAATAACAGGTGGGGGTCTGTACCTGAATAACAGGTGGGTGTTGTACCTGAATAAACAGGTGGGGTTATTTGTACCTGAAAACAGGTGGGGTTCCTGATACCTGACATAACAGGGGGTAGGCTACTGAATAACAGTTCTACCCTGAATAAAGGTGGGCTGTGCTGATAGTGGTATGTACCTGAATAACAGGTGGGGTTATGTACCTGAATAACAGGTGGGGTTATGTACCTGAATAACAGGTGGGATTCTGTACCTGAATAAATGTTCTTACTGAACAGTGAGGTTCTGTACCGAATAACCAGTGTGGTTATGTACGGATAAAGGTGGGGTTATGTACCTGAATAACAGGTGGGTTCTGTACCTGAAAATAACAGGTGGGGTTATGTCTACCTAATGACATGTGGGTTATGTACCTGAATAACAGGTGGGGCTCTGTACTGAATAACAGGTGGGGCTCTGGCTACCTGATAGACAGGTGGGTATTATGTCCTGATAACAGGTGGTGGCTATGTACCTGAATAGACAGGTGGGGTTATGTACCTTGAATAACAGGTGGGGGCTACTGTACCTGAATAACAGGTGGGCTCTGTACCTGAATAAACAGGGTGGTTATGTACTGAATAACGGTGGGGCAATGTCCTGAATAACAGGTGGTTATGTACCTGAATAACAGGTGGGCTTGTACCTGAATAAACAGGTGGGTTATTTGTACCTGAATAACATGTGCGGTTATGATAACAGGTGGGTTTATTGTACACTAGAATAACATGGGTGGGGCTCTGTACCTGAATAACAGTGGGGGTTATGGACCTGAATAACAGGTGGGGGGCTCACTGTACCTGAATAACAGGTGGGGTTATGTACCTTGGAATAACAGTTGGGGCTCTGCACCTGAAAACAGGTGGCTCTGTAACCTGAATAACAGGTGGGGCTCTGTACCTGAATAACAGGTGGGGTTATGTACCTGATACAGGTGGGCTTATGTACCTGAATAACAGGTGGGTTATGTACCTGATAAACAGGTGGGGCTCTTGTACCTGAATAACAGGTGGGCTTCTGTACCTGAACAACAGGGGGGCTATGTACCTGATAACAGGTGGGGCTATGACCTGAATAACAGGTGGGGTTATGTCCTGAAAACATGTGCGGGTTTGAATAACAGGTGGGGTTATGTACCTGAATAACAGTTGGGGGGTAGACCGGAATAACAGGTGGGTTATGCACCTGAATAAACAGGTGGGGCTCCTGTACCTGATACATGTGCGGTATGTACCTGAATAACAGGTGGGGTTCTTTACCTGAATAACAAGGTGGGGTTTCTGTTACCTGAACTAACAGGTGGGTCTGTACCTAATAACAGGTTGGGGTCTGCTACCGAAAATAACAGTGGAGGTTATGTACCTGAATAACACGTTGGGGTGATGTACCTGAATAACAGGCTGGGGGTTATGTACCTGAATAACAGGTTGGGCTCTGCTACCTTGAATAACAGGTGGGGTTATGTACCTGAAAAATAGTGGGCTCTTACCTGGATAACATGTGGGTTAGTTACCTGTAACAGGTGGGGTTCTGTACCTGGAATAACAGGGTGGGGTTCATACCCTGAATAAACAGTGGGGTTCTGTAACCTGAATAACAGGTGGGGTTCTGTACCTGAATAACAGGTGGGGTTCTGTACCTTGAAAACAGGGGGGGTTCATGTACGCTGAATAACAGTGGGGTTCTGTACCCGAATAACAGGGTGGGGCTCTGTACCTGGGAATAACCAGGTGGGTTCTGTACCTGAATAACAGGTGGGGATTCTTACTGAAATACACAGGTGGGGTTCTGTACCTGGAATAACAGGTGGGGTTCATTGTACCACTGAATACAGGTGGAGGTTATGTACCTGAATAACAGGTGGCTATGTACCTGATAACAGGTGGGGTTATGTACCTGAATAAACAGGTGGGTTCTGTACCTGAATTAACAGTTGGGTTATGTACTGAAATAACCAGGTGGGCTATGACCCTGTAATAACAGGTGGGGTTATGTACCTGTTAACAGGTGGGGTTATGTACTGAAAACAGGTGGGGTTATGTCACCTGAATAACAGGCGGGTTCTTGTACCTGCAATAACAGGTGAGGTTATTGTACCTGAATAAACAGGTGGTGTTCTGTACCTGGAATAACAGTTGGGGTTATGTACCTGAATGACATGTAGCGGTTATGTACCTGGAATAAACAGGTGGGGCTCTGTACCTGAATAAACATTCAGGGGTATGTACCTGGAATAACAGGTGGGGCTCTGTTACCTTGAATAACAGGTGGGTTATGAGCTGAATAACAGGTGGGGTTCATGTACCTGAATAACAGCGTGGGGTTATGTACCTGAATAACAGGTGGGGGCTCTGTACCCTGAATAACAGGTTTGGGGTTTTGTATGATGACCTGATTAATCAACAAGTTGTAGAGGGCTCTTGTACCTGATGATAACAGGTGGGGCTCTAGTCCTCGTAGAATAATAACAGGTTGGGTTTATGTACCTGAATTAACAGTTGGGGTTATGATACCTGAATAAACAGAGGGATGGGGGTTAGTACGGAACTGAACCTACAGCAGGTGGGGTATAAGTGTATGGTACATCCTGTTGGTTATCACGTATCAGGTGCGGGCCATATCTCACTCTGTGCTCCGCAATCAACGGAACTTGGGGTTATGTACCCTGGAAAATTAATCTAGTGTGGGGCTCTGTCACCTGAATAACAGGTGGGGTTATTGTACCTGAATAGAACCACCGATTGGGCTTGCCCTGAGAATAAGTAATTAACAGCGCGTCGGGTGGGGCTCATTTTAACATTGCGTGAAACATAGATAACCATTTGGGTGGGGGACTACTCAACCTGAATGGGAACAGGTGAGGTGTTATGTACCACTCGAAGGATACAACCACAGGGGTGGGGCTAGGGTGTACCTGAATAATCAGTGGGTTTATGTACCTGAATAACAGGTGGGGCTCTGTACCTGAATAACAGGTGGGCTCTGTACCTGTAAACATGGTTGCGGGTTATGCTATAAACACTGATATTACAATGTGTTGGCTATATAGTACCTGTAACATAACAGAGTCACTGCCACGTGGAGTCCCATCTTCTGGAGGTAAATGTTCAAACCTCCCTCATGAAATACAGCAGGTGGGGCGGTTCCTCGTATCCTGAACTCCTAACACCTTAGGTGGGCTTCTGTACCCTCTCGACATTTACCATGTCTGCCTTGCGTATGATACTCGTGGGTTTATGCTACTAAAATAACAGGTGTTGGCGGCTACATGTACCAGTCCATGCTAAATAACCGGTCGCGGCTTTACTGTTCCTGCGTGATAAAAACAATACTACCAACGTGTTGGTGCCTCTGCTCTACCCTCGAGGCACCTATAACAAGATTGGTTTACTTTGTTACCCTCTGACAATTCACCATTGCGTCGGAGCTCTAGCCAACACCCTGAATTAAACAGCTGCGTGCGCTCCTGTAGGCCAGGACACTTTGTAATACACCCGCAGTCGAGTGGCCCTACTGTAGGCCTAGTTTCCAGATAACAGGTTGGGTCATCCTACCTTCACCTGACACAGGTGGGGTTCGTATTGTAACTTCACTCCGAACTTAAACAGGTGTTTTCGTATATACTACTAACCTCCTGCTATAAACAGGTTGGGGCTTGTACCGCCCTCTCAATAACAGGTGGGCGCTCACTAGTTACACCCTGAGGATAACCATCGGTGGCGCGCTTCGCTACTGTACACTGAATAACAGGTGGGGTTATTGTACCTGAATAACTGGTGGGGCTATGTACCTGAAATAACAGGTTGGGGTTATATGTACGCTGCCCATTAATACATTGTCAGCGGTTACATGCTAAATAACAGGTTGTGGAGGTTATGTACCCCCTCGCTCAGCCTTCAAAACATCTAACTACTCCTCTCCTAAATTATTTAAAAACCCAAAACAGAACACAACCCCCACTCAGACAGCTTGGAAGCTGTCATTGTACCTGGGAATAACATGGGGTTATGCACCTGAATTAACAGGTGGGCCTCTGTACCTGAATAACAGGTGGGGTTATGTACTTGAAAACAGGTGGCGGCTCTGTCCTGGATTAACAGTGTGGGGTTATATACTACGGGCTGAGACCAACATAACAGCGAGGTGGATGGTTATTGATACCTTTCTGGCACAATAATCAGTGGTGGGGTATCCATCTGTACCATAGGAATAACAGGTGGGGCCGTATTCACACGTGGAATAAACAAGGTGTGGAAGTATCATGTTCATCGGCTGATTTGTAAACAGGTGGTTCGTTGTGTCTGTTATGCTGAATACACAGGTATTTGGTGGTGAACTGTATCCATGAAGAGTAACCCAGGTGGTTGTTTAGGGCTATGTTACCTGAAATAACTACCCGGTATAGGGTGAGGTTTATGTGACTTCTGTTAATGGAACAGGTGGGGTCAATGCGTACCGAATAACAGGGGGGTTCTGCTACCTGTATGTAAACGAGACTATGTTACCTGAAATAACAGGTGGTTATTTGAGCTACCTGAAACTCGATTGTTATTCGGAGGGGTTATAGTAGGGACCCTGCAATGAACAGGTATGTGGGGTGATTACAAGAGTTTGGTGACAGGAGGGCTCGACTTATCTACTACAGGTGGGGTTTATGTATCCTGCAGGATATATACACGATGGGGTATGCTACGTGACACTGCAATAACGGGTGGGGTTCTGTACTAAAATAAAGACAGTTGAGGTATCTTTGTTACCCCATGAATAGGCTTGGCGTTAATGTAACCTGATAAATAAATAGTGGGGTTTCTGTACCTGCATAACAGGTGGGTAGTGTACTCGAATAACCATGAGGGAGTTATGTACACTTGTGATACAGGTTGGTGGCTCTGTTTAACCCTGACGTTTCAACAGTGTGTGTTATATACCATGTTACAATTACTTTAAATAAATGTTTAAGGAGCGTTGTGGTACTTTCTGGGAATAACAAGGTTAGTCGTTCATTGTTGGTCGACACTGATACTATAGGAACATTGCTGTGGGATTTTGTTCGGCAAAAAATAGTGTTCCTGAATATAACAGGTCGGATTTTAATAGACGCGTGAAAAATCAGGTTAGGATGTGGTTCACACAGTCAACATCAGTACTTGCAACAATAATACAGGACTCGGACTGTCCCAACTGTACATGCATCTACAGACTTGCGGGGTCTCCTTTGCTACACTGAGTAAATACGGGCTGGACCGCACGATCTCCCACTCATTACACACTCACGAACAATCAACCAAGAGAACAGCTGAGACATATGTTGGTTATTTTGGTACCTGACAAACTTGGATGGTTTCATGTACACTGGTTCTACTATACTGCTGAATAGAGACTAAACAGGTTGGAAGACTCTGTTCAACCCTGACTGGCAATAACCATGGTGGGGTGTTGTTTATGTACCTGGAAAAAATGAGGGTGTGGTTGCTCCCCTGGTGTTACTCAGGGCTGAAGTTACAGGTGGGTTATTACCGTAGAAAAGGAGTCAGTGGGCTCTTAGATACCCCGGGATAGACATTTGTGGGGTTGTTTCCTGTACGGGACTGAATAAAACGGTGGGGTTCTATACCTGAATAAACAGGGTGGGGTTCTGTACCCTGAATCACCAGGCATGGGGTTCTTTAACCTGGAAAACAGTTTTGGAGGGGCTTCATAGGTTACCTCAAAATAACAAGGTGCGGGTTCCAATGGGTACACTGTGGATTAACGGTGGGGTTCTACTACCTGCATTAACATGTGGGGTTCGTGTTACACTGATTAGACAGGTGGGGTGTGTACCTGAATAATAACAGGTGGGTTCTTTGTACCTGAAGTGAAAACAGGTGGTCTGTACACCTGCACTACACAGGTGGAGGTTCTGTACCACCTGAATAACAGGTGGGGCTCTGTTTTCCTGCAAAGTAACAGTGGGGTTCTGTACCTGAAGGTAACAGTCGGCTTTCTGTACAGTACTGCATAACAGTGGAGGTTTCTGTACCCTGTTAATACAAAGGATTTGCAGGGCTTCTGTACCCTTGAGGATAACAGGTGGGTTAAATCTGATACCCTGAAAATAACAGGTGGGGCTAAGTTGTACCTGAATACAACAGGTGGTGGTTTTACGTGTTACCTGCAATAAACAGGTGGGGTTCTGTACCTAATAACAAGGTGGGGTTCTATGTACCTGAAAACAAGGTGGGGCTTATGTACTGAATATTAGAGCAGGTGGGGTTAGATCGTCACTTAATTAACAAGGTGCGAGAGTAATGATACCTGTAGAATAACAGCGTCGTGCTTGGTTACACTCCACTCTAGCACACTTTCAACACGGATGGGAGTTCTTTTCATTACCCTGAAGTAGAGGCACGTAAGGTTCTGTAACACACTGTTATAAATATCATCCGGACTGTGCCGTATCACTCCCTGCTATACAAAGCAGGTGAGAGGTATGTACTCTCGAATATTAGCAGGTCGGGGTTTCTGTTACACTCGACAATCTAAAACCGAGTGGGGTTTATGTACTTGTTTGACAAATGTCATTGGGTTGGTGTTATTGTAACTGTAATAACATGGTGGGTAGAAGCAGGGGCTCTCTCTGATTCTATGAAAATAGAGCCAGAGTTGAGGAGGAGGCGAGCAGGAGGATGTTAGAAGTTGTACCCTGAAATAACAAGGTGGGTTACGTACCTGAGATGAGATAAGACAGGCTCGGGTGTTGGTATGACCTGACATACAGTGTTTTCTGTCACAAGGGTGTCGTACCCTGAAATAACAGGTTGGGTTTGTACCTGATAGATAACAGGTGGGTGGGCTCTGTACATTCTGAAAACAGGTGGGGGCTTCACCAATGTTACCAGAAAAACAAAGCAGGGGTTATTACCTGTTGAAGTTAACTCGTGTCTGGCTCAGGTTCTCGTGTTACTTGCTAACATAACAAGACTCACACTACGGCAGTTCTTTGTTATCTCAATACTTAACACTTGCAGGCTCGCTTGTTACTGTACCCTGTTCATTTAACTCAGGTTGGTTGATAGTTGTACCTTAGTATATGTCAACAGGTGCGGGATTATTTGCTTAACCCTCTGACGCAAACTAACAGGTAGGGTTAGTGTACCTGAATAACAGGGTGGGGCTAGTACCTGAATAAACAGGTGGGGTAGTATACTATACTACCTGGAATATTAACAAATGTAAAGCGGTTATGAATAACAGGTGGGCTTTCAGTGATAAACACTGGAGAATAACAAAGGTGAGTGGCTTCTCTGTACCTGAATCAAGAGCAGGTGGAGGTAGTTAGTGTACCTGACGAATAACAGGATAGGGGCTCGTGTACGGCTGAATAAATCAGTCGGGTTATGTACCTGACATAAACAGGTGAGGCGTCTGCACCTAGGAAATAACAGGTGAGGGCTCACTGTACCGAGAGTAACAGGTGGGGCTCTTGTACCTGGGAAATAAAACCAAAAAGGGGGGGTAGTGGACTATATTTTTTTAGGGAGCGTTAATTGTACATCTGTAATAAAGGTAGTGCGGGCTAATGCGCATGAATCAAATCACAGGTGGGTAATTACTGAATAACATGGTAGGGGCTCTAGTACCTGATAACAGGTGGGGGCTCTTAACCTGATAACAGGTGGGCTATGTAACCTGAATAACAGGTGGGCGTACTGTCCCTGAATAACGGTGGGGTTATGTACCTGGAAATAACATTGGTGCGGTTATGAATAATAGGTGGGGGTTATGTACCTGAATTAACAGTTGGTTATGTACCTGAATAACGGTGGGGTGTATGCAGCGACACTGTAATGAACATGGTTGGGGCTTGTGTGTACTCTATGAATAACATGGTGTGCTGAGTGTATATACTTCGATAGAATAACAAGGTCATAGGTGGAATTCCTGATAATTCCACTGATTAATTTATACACAGGATGTAGGTTCTTACCTGAATAAACAGGTGGGGTTCTGTACCTGAATAACAGGTGGGCGTTCTGTACTGTAGGGGAATACCAGTGTGGTTGGTTGAATAGTACCTGTATAGTAAAACAGTTGGGACGTTCTCGATACACTGAATAACATGTTGCACCGGCTGTTGAATGTACTTCCTGTCCAATAAAGGTTGTGGCTCTATACCTGTAATAACAGGTGGGGTTATGTACCTGGAAAAAAATAGTGGGGGCTCTGTACCCTGGATAAACAGTGGGGTTATGTACCTGAATAACAGGTTGGGGTTCTGTAAACCGGAATAACAGGTGGAAGGGGTCCTCATACCTGATAACAGTGGGAGCTTCTGTACATGGAGATAACAGGTGGGGTTCTGTACCTGAATACAGGTGGGGTTCTGTACCTGATAACAGGTGGGTTCTGTTACCTGAATAACATGTGGGGTTCCTGTACCGAATAACAGGTGGGCTCTGATACCTGAATAATTCAGGGTGGGGTTTTCTGTTACCTGAATAAACAGGTGGGTTTCTGTACTGGAATTAACAGGTTGGGGTTCTGTAACCTGGAATAAACAGGTGGGTCTCTGTACCTGATAACAGTGGGGTTATTGTACCTGAATAACAGTGGGGTTATGTACCTGAATGAGAGCGAGGGGTGGGTGTAATATATTACTGTACCTGAATAAACAGGTGGGGTTCATCTTACCGATTAATAACAGGTGGGGCTATGTACCTGAAATAACAGGTGGGGTTATGTACCTGATAACAGTGGAGGTTATGTTACCTGTAGAATAACAGGTGGGGCTATGTGATCGACATTAGTTAAATAACAGGTGGGGTTATCGTACATCCTATTTAAAATATATACATGTGCAGTTTGTAAATGAGTAACAAGTAGGGATGTTTCTTTATGTACCCTGTGGAAAACAGTTGGGGCTCGGGTATAATTTTTGTTTAACCTTGTGAAAAACAGTAAGGGGTTATGTTTACTTCTGAAATAAAGCGATGACGTGAAAGTTGCTCCATAAATTACCATGAAATACAAAGGGTGGGGTTATGTTACAAGAATTATCTGAACTACTACCAAACGTTCTGGCTCTGCACCTGAAACAATAGATCAATCAGGTGTGGGCTTCATTGTTACTTTCTGAAATAAACATGGGGGCGTCTTTCGGTGTACCAGGCCTTGAAATCTCAAACACGGTGAGTGGTCTATTACCTGGTGGGTAACGGTGGGCTAATGATGACTGGATAGGTAAACAGGTTGGTGGTTCACTTGAGTATACTTGTTAATAATACAGGTGGGGCTCTTACCTGTGAGTATAACAGGTGGGGGTCTGTAGCCTGAATAACAGGTGGGGCTATGTACTCTGAATAAACACGGTGGGGCTACTGTACGTTCTGAAATATTTAGGTGTGCGTTATTGTACCTGAATAACATGTGCCGGGCGTTATGAACTACTAAGGTTAGAGGGTAGTACCTGACAATTGGAAACACGTTACGCGGTTATGGTACCTGTAATAACAGGTGGGTTATTGCACCTGGAATAACAGTTGGGGCTCTGTACCTAATAACAGGTGGGGTTAGTTACCTGAATAACAGTTGTGGGGGGTCTGTAACTGGAATAACAGGAGGGTTTCTGTTACCTGAATATAGACAAGAGTGGGGTTCTGTACCTGAATAACAGGTGGGTTCTGTTACCTGGTAATAAACAGTGGGTGGGAGTATGTTACCTGCAAAATAACAAGTTGGGTTAGGTGTACTGTACAAATGAACAACGGTGGTGCTTTGTTTATGGGGTACCTTGAATAACATTTTTGACTAACTTGTACCTAGAATTAACATGGTGGGTTATGTTACCTGAAAATAGGTGGGGCTCTGTACCTGGGATAACATGTGGGGTTATGTGTACCTGAATAACAGGTGGGTTCTGACCTGAATAACAGGTGGTCTTACCTGAATAAACGGTGGGGTGTTTCATGTACACGTAATAATTCATGTTTGTGGTTCTCGATACCTCATCCTGCGAATTTAACAGGTGGGTTCTTTTCACATTGAATCACAGGTGGGGTATCTTCCTCCTGAAATATAGCCAATCGTGGGGCTCTCTTATCTACCTGAATAACAGTGAGTGAGGGGACCTCTATGTCATTCTCTGGGCTGTAATATACAGTGGTGGTTCTGTACCTGAATACAGGTTGGGGTTCTTCGTTACCATGGCAAATAACAGCTCGCTCTGTACCTGAAATGACAGGTTGTGTGGGTTCTGTACCTGTTATTGATAACAGGATGGTTTCCACCGAATCTAGCTGTTCACGGGAATAACCAGGTTGGGGGTATGTACCTGGAATAACAGGAGGGGTTAGATGTATTCTTCCGGTCCAGAAATAATCACGGTGGTGGCGTATAACATTGTAACTTGAATAACAGGGTGGTTTCTATGTACTGCGTGAAATAGTGAGACAACCAGGTTCGGGTTATGCTACACTGAATAACAGGTGGGGTTATGTTTACCTGAATAAACAGTGGGGTTCTGTACCTGAAAACAGGTGGGCGTTATGTACTGAATGACATGTGGGGTTATTGTACCTGAATACAGGTGGGGCTTCTGTACTTTTCTGAATAAAACAGGTGGGGTGTATGCGTACCTGATAACAGTGGGGTTCTGTACCTGAAATAACAGGTGGGGTTAATGTACCTGAATAACACGGTGGGGCTCTGTACTGAATAACAGGTGGGGGTTATGTACTCTGGAATGCAAACAGGTGGGCGCTCTGTAACACTGAAATAACAGTTGTGGGCTCATTGTAGAGCGCTGAAAACAAGTGGGTTTAGTGTACGTCTGAATAAAATCTGAGGTGGGGTTAATGTACGGGAGACTGATATAACGAAGGATGGGGTTAGTGACGTCTGTAGGAGTACAGGGTGTGTGGGTTATTGTACTGGGGGCTGTGATATGAGAGGGGGGTTGGCGTGAGTGTTAGCGCGTGAGAGTGTAATAGAGGTGGGTTAGTGGTACCTGTGAAATGAACAGGATTGGGGGCGGCTCTTGGGGTACCTGAATAAACAGGTGGGGTTATGTACCTTGAATACAGGTGGGGCTCTGTGCACCTAGAGTAACGATGGGTGGGGGCGTCTGTGTGTACTTCTGAATATAGTCAGGGTGGGGGCTCTGTACCTGATAAATCAGGTTAGGTGGGTTTGTTGTACCTGATAAAGGATGGGCTATGGACCTGAATAACAGGTGGGGTTATGTTACCTGGTGAATTAACAGTTGGGTGACGGGCCTCGACTGTACCTGGAGTAGTATTAACAGTGGGGGTCGTTGTACCTGTGGGATATAGACATAGTGGTGGTGTTGTACATGTACCTGACTCGGTAGGCCTATAACCTCGTACACCCATTGCACTCATCAGGTCAGTGGTTATGTACATGAATAACAGGTGGGGCTATGTTCCTGAAGGGAATAACCATGGTGGTGGATTAATGTTACTCTGGGAGAGTAACATGTGCCGGTTAGTTGAATAACAGGTGGGTTTATGTACCTGAATAACAGGTGGGGCTCTGTACCTGGAAAAACAGGTGGGTGTATGTACCTTGAATAACAGGGTGGGGCTTTGGTACCTGAATAAGGTGGTGTGTGTATTTACTGGAAGTAACAGGTGTGGGTGCGTGCCCATGAATCAACCAAAGTGAGGGGCTCTGTCATCCTGAACCCCATTACAGGTGGGGCGCTGTAGCACTGTGGATAGTAACTAGGGATGGTGATGGTAGGTTACTGTGCTGTGGGTAAATGAGAGTGCAGTGAGTGGTGGCTGAGCGTACCCTGAAATAACAGGTGGGGTTGCTACCTGGCAGTCACAGGTGGGGCTCTGTACCTGAATAACAGGTGGGGCTCTGTACTGAATGGGGCTAACAGTTGGGGCTATGTACCTGAATAGAGGCTAGGTGGGGCCTAGTGTCGTAGCCTGGGAATACAGGTGGGGTTAATACCTGAATAACAGTTGCGGTTATGAATAACAGTGGGGTTATGTACCTGAATAACAGTTGGGGTTATATTGCTAAGCCTTGAATAACAGGTGGGGTATATGCACCTGTAATACAGGGGCTCTGTACCTTGAATAACAGGTGGTTATTGTGTACGCTTGTGTAAAGATTAGCTTGGAGAGGCATCACACTGTACGGCTGGAATAACATCTGTCGCGGGTTATGTACCTGAAATAACAGGTGGGTTAGAGTGTACCTGCAAATAACAAGGTGGGGTTCACAGTTGTACACTAAATACACCAGGTGCTCATGGTGCTTTTACCTGAATAAATTAAGTGGTAGAGAGTTTGTACTACTAGAACAACATGGGGGTTCTGTAACGCTGAATGACACAGGGGTGGGTTATGGTACCGCTGAGATAGAGCAGCTGGGGATCTTCAACTGTACCTGAATATTAACAAGGCCGTGGGGTTAATAGTACGCTGAAGGAACAGGTGGGATTATGATCACCTGCGGCCCATTACTTACTAGGGTCGCGCGGTGTGTGACAGCAGGCTGTGTTACAGAGACACCAATAACAGGTGGGCTATGTACCGGCTGAATAACAGGTGGTTATGTACCTGTAAAATAACAGGCAGGCATCGGGGTTATGTACCTGTTAATATACAAGGGGTGTGAGCACGTTGGATATTGGGATACAGGACTGAATAACAGATTTCGACGTTAATGTGTACACCATCGAATAACATTGATGGCGGTCTCACTCGTATCAACACTAGCATAATAACTGGTAGGGGTGTTCTGTACCTGATAACAGGTGAGGTCTCTGTTACTACTAGACAAATTGGACAAGTCACACACATGTGGGTGGGGTTTAAATGAACGCCTGAATAACAGATGTGTCGGCGTTCAATGTAACTGGGAACTGAATAATGAGACAGGTGAGTACTAGGTTAAAAGGTCCTGAATGACATGTGGGGTATGTACCTGATTAGTTAACAGGGGTGGCGGGCTGTCCTTGTACTTCTGAATAACAGGTGGGGGTCTGTTCACCTTGAATAAACACGGTGGGTTGTTGTACCTGAATAACAGGGTCGGGTTCTGTACCTGAATACAGGTTGGGGTTTGTACCTGAATAATAGCAGGTTACAGGGAGTTATGTACCTGAATACAGGTGGGTTGTAGCCCGGAATATAACCAGGTGGGGCACCTAAACAGGACGAGGTTAATTGTAGCCATCACAGCCTGGTTACTAACAGGATGGGGTTGGTTCTGTACCCTAGAATTCTAATATAGGTTGGTGGTTTTCGTGGTGTACCAGAATAACAGGTGCGGCTCTGCACCCTGAATAACAGGTGGGGCTCTTGATACCTGAATAACAGGTGGGGTTTATGTACCTGAATAACAGTGGGGGCATTACCTGAATAACAGGTTGGGGTATGTAACCTGTACAATTATAAAAAGGGGTGGGCGACATCTGTACGGCGTAAATATACACGTAGGTGGCTTGTTACACGTGTACTGAGATACTAACAGTGTTTCAGGGGTTATATGTACCTGAATTCCAAGCCGCGGTCGGACGCTCAACCTCCATGAAGTGATATAAACAGGGGCGTGCTTTATGTACATGAATAACAATACGGTGGGGCTATGTAACCTGAATAAATCAGAGTGGAGTATGGGATCCACTGTCAACTACATCAATTGTCTCGGTTTATGCTGGCATCAGTCTCGAATATTACAGGTGGTGTTTGTTACCTGAATAACAGGGTGGGGCTCGTGCTACCTGAAATAACACGGTGGGTTATTGTACCTGAATAACAGGTGGGGCTCTGTACCTGAATAACAGGTTGGGGTTATGACCTGAATAACAAGGGTGGGGCTTCTCGCATACGCTGACAAGGATAACCAGGTGGCTCTGTACCTGTGATTATAAAACAGGTGCGACAGCTCCTGATGCACACTGCAAATAACGAGTCGGAGGCTATACTAGTACCCACCGACATGCAAACTAACACGAGCTGGGAGCCCTAATGTACACCACACTCGACAAATAACCACGAGCTGCGGGTATTCTATCAACCATCGAGAACAAATCCACAGGCACTGGGACCATACCTTTACCTCGACAACTAAACAGCGTGCCGGGCTCTGATACACATACGACATCAAGGACCTGGGACCTAACACTGTAACCCTAGCACAAATAACAGGTGGGGCCTATGTACACCTCGCAAATAACACAAGTGCGGACAGTCATATGCTACCTCGACATACCACATTGCCGACACACACAGGCTATCATAGCACAATAAACAGGTCGGGTTCATGTAACACACTCGAACTCACAACAGTTGGGGCTTATGGTACCATGACAAACAGGCATGAAGGAGTTCAATGTACCCTGCCACAAAAATAACAGGTGGGGGCGGGTTATGTACCTGGAATAAGCTGAGGTGTGTTAATGTACACATGGTAATCAACCAGGAGGGGGATAATATCTCGTAACCTGAATAACATACAAATGGTGGGTCAGTGTACCTGAATAACAGGTGGGGTTCTTGTACCTTGAATAACAGTGAGGTTTCTGTACCTGAATTAAACCAGGTGGGGTTTATGAACCTGAATAAAGGTGGGGTTCTGTACCTGAATAACAGGTGGGGTTATTTAACCTGATATACAGTGAGTTCTGTACCTGATACAGGTGGGGTTACTGAACTCTGAATTAAGCAGGTTGGTGTCTGTACCTGAGATAACAAAGTGCGGAGTCTATTTGTATGACACTGAATGACCAGTATAGCGGGTGTGAATGTTACCTGAATATCAGGTTGGTGTGCTCCAAATTTGTTCTAGAAAACTGGGTAGTG
>NW_019945649.1:36993-41603 GCF_002910315.2 Salvelinus sp. IW2-2015 | reverse complement strand
GCGAACGCGCCCACACACACGACACACACACACACACACACGCACCACGCGCACACGCACACGCACACGCACCAGACGCACACGCACAGGCACAGGCACAGGCACAGGCACAGGCACAGGCACAGGCACAGGCACAGGCACAGACACAGGTGCACACGCACGCACGCACGCACGCACGCACGCACGCACGCACGCACGCACACACAACACACACACACACACACACACACACACCCACACACACACACACACACCACACACACACACACACACACACACACACCACACACACACAGACACAGGCACAGGCACCGCCACACGCACACACCTGCAGACTTAGGATCAGCAACCCAAACAGTAGCAGGTTTTGAAAAGATGCACTGTTTGAGATGATTGATTGATTGATTTGATTTGATTTGTCCGTTAAAAATACATCTGTAAGTAGGTCTCACACATAACAAAAAATGTGACCCGGATTGAATAAATAACAACAAACAAAGTACAAACGTACAGTATATTAATTGTATTTATATTTGATTTTAACCAGGCAAGTCAGTTAAGAATAAATTCTTATTTACAGTGACGGCCTACCCGGCCAAACGCCGGACTAGCTGGACCAAGTGTGCGCCGCCCTATGGGACTCCCAATCACGGCCCGGATTGTGATACAGCCTAGAATCGAACCAGGGTCTGTAGTGAACGCCTTCAGCACTGAGACGCAGTGCCTTAGACCTCTGCGCACTCGCACGTGTCTAATCATATTAGTTTTTTGCCACGGTATTGTATTTCCATTAAAGCCTATTCAATATTAACCTTCCTCTGGGAATGGTAATGCTCCATTAACATGTCATTGTTCAGTACTGAACGCTCACTACAGACAGAATAATCACAGTAGGGCTGCTAACGCCTCATTAGTGCTATAGGGATGCTAAAGCCTCATTAGTGTTATAGGGTGGTAAACGGCCCAGTGTGCGCGTGCGTGCGTGCACGGGCCTGCAGGTGTGAGGTAAACTCCAGATAAACTCCTGTTAATGAGTCCTAAGAGACTCTCTGTGGGCGTCAGGGCTCAGAGCGTACCTGAGACAGTGTGTGAGTGTGTTAGCGCTTCTGTGTGTGTGTGTYTYTGTGTGTGTGTGTGTGTGCGTGCATGCGGGAACGGAGCACACCTGAACTTGTGGATGAAAGACTTGCTGTTAAAGGAGGTAAATGCTTTCGTCCTGAAATAGAACAGAGATGGCAGCTCTTAGGAGAAAATATCCTTGACTCAGGGCCACCTAGTCTCTGACATATCTTGTCACTTGGCTGCAGCTGCATCTCATTAGCCTGAAGTAGTTTTCTCTCTGTCGTCTCCACGTATCCTTAAACATGCTCTTCCTGTCATCTAATCACCGAGAGCTCTTTAATAAATCCTTTTCCTCCAGTCAAATTATCTAGTGGCTTCGTCGGTGGAATGTTATTCATATTTTTTGTTAATTTCATAATAAATAAACATGTATATATATATTTTTTAAGAGGAATATCCGATGTTTCTATGTCAAACTGTTTTGTTATATTTCAGTCTTCTGTATTTCAAGATTTGTTTAAGTCTACCAAGAAATACTCTCTGTGACCTTGATTTAMCCCCCTSCAGTAAAATCAATGGCTCGATGATAACTATAGGGATTATTGGGATTCTTATGGTCTGATGCGACTTTTAACAATATTGATCCTCATGTATCCTCTCTGTGGGTAAACATAACCTGACCTTTGACCCCTGCCTAGGTTTATGGCACAGGAGCTACCTAATGAACTTACTCAGATCAGTAGTGACCTGATAGCCTGGTCCAGAACTATTTGTGCTGTATAGCATAGGCTAGTTAGCCATGACAGTGGCAATACGAGTTGCTGTATAGCATAGGCTAGTTAGCCATGACAGTGGCCATAAGAGTTGCTGTATAGCATAGGCTCGTTAGCCATGACAGTGGCAATACGAGTTGCTGTATAGCATAGGCTAGTTAGCCATGACAGTGGCCATAAGAGTTGCTGTATAGCATAGGCTAGTTAGCCATGACAGTGCCATAAGAGTTGCTGTTAGCATAGGCTAGTTAGCCATGACAGTGGCAATAAGAGTTGCTGTATAGCATAGGCTAGTTAGCCATGACAGTGGCATAAGAGTTGCTGTATAGCATAGGCTAGTTAGCCATGACAGTGGCAATAAGAGTTGCTGTATAGCATAGGCTAGTTAGCCATGACAGTGGCAATAAGAGTTCTGTATAGCATAGGCTAGTTAGCCATGACAGTGGCAATAAGAGTTGCTGTATAGCATAGGCTAGTTAGCCATGACAGTGGCAATAAGAGTTGCTGTATAGCATAGGCTAGTTAGCCATGACAGTGGCAATACGAGTTGCTGTATAGCATAGGCTAGTTAGCCATGACAGTGGCCATAAGAGTTGCTGTATAGCATAGGCTCGTTAGCCATGACAGTGCCGTAAGATTGCTGCATATTACAGGCTAGTTAGTCATGGCCATAAGTGGCCATAAGAGTTGACGGGCACATCGCGCACCGCTCCCGAGCATAATACTCGCCAACGTCCAGTCTCTTGACAACAAGGTAGACGGAATCCGAGCAAGGGTTGCCTTCCAGAGAGACATCAGAGATTGTAACGTTCTTTGTTTCACGGAAACGTGGCTCACTCGAGACACGCTATCGGAGTCGGTACAGCCACCTGATTTCTTCACTCATCGCGCCGACAGAAACAACACTCTCTCTGGTAAGAAGAAGGGCGGGGGAATGCCTTATGATTAACGAGACGTGTGTGATCATAACAACATACAAGAACTCAACTCCTTCTGTTCACCTGACTTAGAGTTCCTCACAATCAAATGCCGATCGCATCATCTAACAAGAGAATTCTCTTCGATTTAATCACAGTCGTGTATATTTCCCCTCAAGCAGAGCACACGACGGCCCAGAAAGAACTTAATTCGACTCTATGTAAACTGGAAACCACATATCCTGAGGCTGCATTCATTGTAGCTGGGGATTTTAACAAGGCTAATCTGAAAACAAGGCTCCCTAAATTCTATCAGCATATCGATTGCGCTACCAGGGCTGGTAAAACCCTAGATCATTGTTATTCTAAATTCCGTGACGCATATAAGGCCCACCTCCACCCTCCTTTCGGAAAGCTGACCACGACTCCATTTTGTTGCTCCCAGCCTATAGACAGAAAGTAAGATAGGACGCACCCGCACTCAGGTCTGTTCAATGCTGGTCCGACCAATCAGATTCCACGCTTCAAGATTGCTTTGATCACGTGGACTGGGATATGTTCCYCATAGCAATGAACAACAACATTGATGAATACGCTGATTCGGTGAGKAAGTTTATTAGCAAGTGCATCGGTGATGTTGTACCCACAGCAACTATTAAAACATTCCCCAACCAGAAACCGTGGATTGATGGCAGCATTCGAGCAAAACTGAAATCACGAACCACTGCTTTTAATCAGGGCAAGGTGACCGGAAACATGACCGAATACAAACAGTGTAGCTTTTCCCTCAGCAAGGCAATCAAACAAGCTAAGCGTCAGTATAGAGACAAAGTAGAGTAGTAATTCAACGGCTCAGACACAAGTGGTATGTGGCAGGGTCTACAGTCAATCACGGACTACAAAAGAAAAACCAGCCCCGTCGCGGACCACGATGTCTTGCTCCGAGACAGACTAAATAACTTCTTTGCTCGCTTTGAGGACAATACAGTGCCACTGACACGGCCCGCTACCAAAACCTGTGGGCTCTCCTTCAATGCAGCCAACGTGAGTAAAACATTTAAACGTGTTAACCCTCGCAAGGCTGCAGGCCCAGACTGCATCCCCAGCCGCGTCCTAGAGCATGCGCAGACCAGCTGGCTGGTGTGTTTACGGACATATTCAATCAATCCTTATCCCAGTCTGCTGTTCCCACATGCTTCAAGAGGGCCACCATTGTTCCTGTTCCCAAGAAAGCTAAGGTAACTGAGCTAAATTACAATCACCCCGTAGCACTCACTTCTGTCATCATGAAGTAATTTGAGAGACTAGTCATTGACCATATCACCTCCACCCTACCTGACACCCTAGACCCACTCCAATTTGCTTACCGCCCCAATAGGTCCACTATTGGGGACAATCGCAATCACACTGCCCACTGCCCTAACCCACCTGGACAAGAGGAATACCTATGTAAGAATGCTGTTCATCGACTACAGCTCAGCATTCAACACCATAGTACCCTCCAAACTCGTCATTAACCTTGAGACCCTGGGTCTCGACCCCACCCTGTGCAACTGGGTCCTGGACTTCCTGACGGGCCGCCCCCAGGTGGTGAGGGTAGGTAACAACATCTCCACCACGCTGATCCTCAACACTGGGGCCCCACAAGGGTACGTTCTCAGCCCTCTCCTGTGCTCCCTGTTCACCCACGACTGCGTGGCCATGCACGCCTCCAACTGCTATTTATAACACCCTGGATTCACCATGCTATTTACCACCCCCTAGATTCACCATGCTATTTATAACACCCTGGATTCACCATGCTATTTACCACCCCCTAGATTCACCATGATATTTATAACACCCTGGATTCACCATG
>NW_019945649.1:24964-31826 GCF_002910315.2 Salvelinus sp. IW2-2015 | reverse complement strand
GTTTATAATATCATGGTGATCTAGGTAAAATACATGGTGAATCTAGGTAAATAGCATGGTGAATCTAGGTGAGTTATTAAATATGCATGGTGAATCTGGTAAAAAAGATGGTGAATCTAGGGTGTTATAAATATCATGGTGAATCTAGGTAAAAACATGGTGATCTATGTAAAAAAAACATGGTGAATCTAGGGTGTTTAAATATCATGGTGAATCTAGGTTAAATAGCATGGTGAATCTAGGGTGTTATAAATATCATGGTGAATCTAGGTAAAAAGCATGGTGAACCCTAGATTCACCATGCTATTTACCTAGATTCACCATGATATTTATAACACCCTAGATTCACCATCTTTTTTACCTAGATTCACCATGCTATTTACCTAGATTCACCATGCTATTTACCTAGATTCACCATGCTATTTATAACACCCTAGATTCACCATGCTATTTACCTAGATTCACCATGCTATTTATAACACCCTAGATTCACCATGCTATTTCAGGAACAATCAAGAGGAGCTAGACTATATATGTGAAGCCTGCCACATCATTTCTGAAGCTTTGCCAGAGTTATAGATGGGGGAAAACTTCCTGAAGTCTTCAGAAATTTGTTGAAATCAACTACTGATGTACAGCTATAGATGTATTAATTTATTAAAGCTACAGCTGTAAAGGTGGTAACCGGGTAAATTCCCCACTCATTGCTGTTTGGCCCAATAGGTATGGTGACTTCAGTCAGTATCGGTGAATGCAGATGACAAGTCGTACAGAAGATGTGGTATAGAAGTGGTATAGAAGACAAGTGATTCTGCAGGCATCCGGTGTACCAGAGCGGGTCTGTATAGTTCTGTAGCCTTCCGGTGTACCAGAGCGGGTCTGTATAGTTCTGTAGCCTTCCGGTGTACCAGAGCGGGTCTGTATAGTTCTGTAGCCATCCGGTGTACCTGAGCGGGTCTGTATAGTTCTGTAGCCATCCGGTGTACCAGAGCGGGTCTGTATAGTGTCTGTAGCCATCCGGTGTACCAGAGCGGGTCTAGTATAGTTCTGTTGCCATTCCGGTGTACCAGACGGGTCTGATATGTGTTCTGTAGGCATCCGGTGTGACCAGAGCGGGTCTGTATAGTTCTGTGGCATCCGGTGTACCAGAGCGGGTCTGTATAGTTCTGTAGCCTCCGGTGTACCAGAGCGAGTCTGTACAGATGAGCGTGGATCTTCCATGCATTTGGATGAAGTATGGAGGCAGGGATGAACCTGATGTTCAGTGTGATCCACACCCAATGTTACACCTACTCATACAATGTTACACCTACTCAATCTCTCCCTGCATTTAAACACTGCCAGCGAAGGTGTTCCGTTATGGAATCTCCCCTCCTGCATCTAAACACTGCCAGCGACGGTGTTCCGTACGGAATCTCCCCTCCCTGCATCTAAACACTGCCAGCGACGGTGTTCCGTTACAGAATCTCCCCTCCCTGCATCTAAACACTGCCAGCGACGTGTTCCGTTACGGATACTCCCCTCTTGCATCTAAACACTGTCAGCGACGGTGTCCGTTCAAAATCTCCCCTCCTTGCATCTAAACACTGCCAGCGAAGGTGTTCCGTTACGGAATCTCCTCCCTGCATCTAAACACTGCCAGCCGGTGTTAGTTTTACGGAATCTCCCTCCCTGCATCTAAACACTGCCAGCGAAGGTGTTCCGTTACGGAATCTCCCCTCCTGCATCTAAACACTGCCAGCGACGGTGTTCCGTTACGGATTCTCCCCTCCTTGCATCTAAACACTGCCAGCGAAGGTGTTCCGTTACGAATCTCCCCTCCTTGCATCTAAACACTGTCAGCGACGGTGTTCCGTTACGGAATCTCCCTCCTTGCATCTAAACACTGCCAGCGACGGTGTTCCGTTACAGAATCTCCCCTCCTTGCATCTAAACACTGTCAGCGACGGTGTTCCGTTATGGAATCTCCCCTCCCTGCATCTTAAACACTGTCAAGGAAGGTGTTCCGTTACAGAATCTCCCCTCCTTGCATCTAACACTGCCAGCGAAGTTGTTCGTTACGGGATCTCCCCTCCCTGCATCTAAACACTGCCAGCGAAGTTGTTCGTTACGGAATCTCCCCTCCCTGCATCTAAACACTGTCAGCGAAGGTGTTCCGTTACAGAATCTCCCCTCTTGCATCTAAACACTGCCAGCGACGGTGTTCCGTTACGGAATCTCCCCTCCCTGCATCTAAACACTGCCAGCGACGGTGTTCCGTTACAGAATCTCCCCTCCCTGCATCTAAACACTGCAGCACGGTTGTCCGTTACGGAATCTCCCCTCTTTGCATCTAAACACTGTCAGCGACGGTGTTCCGTTACAAAATCTCCCCTCCTTGCATCTAAACACTGCCAGCGAAGGTGTTCCGTTACGGAATCTCCCCTCCCTGCATCTAAACACTGCCAGCGACGGTGTTATGTTACGGAATCTCCCCTCCCTGCATCTAAAACTGCCAGCGAAGGTGTTCCGTTACGGAATCTCCCTCCTTGCATCTAAACACTGCCAGCGACGGTGTTCCGTTACGGATTCTCCTCCTTGCATCTAAACACTGCCACGAAGGTGTTCCGTTACAGAATCTCCCCTCCTTGCATCTAAACACTGTCAGCGACGGTGTTCCGTTACGGAATCTCCCCTCCTTGCATCTAAACACTGCCAGCGACGGTGTTCCGTTACAGAATCTCCCCTCCTTGCATCTAAACACTGTCAGCGACGGTGTTCCGTTATGGAATCTTCCCTCCCTGCATCTAAACACTGTCAGTGAAGGTGTTCCGTTACAGAATCTCCCCTCCTTGCATCTAACACTGCCAGCGAAGTTGTTTCGTTACGGAATCTCCCCTCCCTGCATCTAAACACTGCCAGCGAAGTTGTTCGTTACGGAATCTCCCCTCCCGCATCTAAACACTGTCAGCGAAGGTGTCCGTTACGAATCTCCCCTCCCTGCATCTAAACACTGCCAGCGAAGGTTTTCCGTTACGGAATCTCCCCTCCCTGCATCTAAACACTGCCAGCGACGGTGTTCCGTTACGGAATCTCCCCTCCCTGCATCTAAACACTGTCAGCGACGGGTTCCGTTACGGAATCTCCCTCCCTGCATCTCAATGAATACATGCTCATTATGGTTCTTAGCCCTGCGGTGAAACAGTCCAACAAGACACACAAACACACACAACCTCAAACACACACACACGCACCTCAAACACACACACACCCTGGTGACACAGTCCAACAAAAAACAACACACACACACACCTCAACACACACACACACACACACACACACACACACACACACACACACACACACACACACACACACACACAACAACACACACACACACACACCACACACCACACACACCACTGCAGTGACACAGTCAAACTAGACACTCAATCACACACACCTCAAATACACACACACACTGCGGGGACACAGTCAAAAAAGACACTCAAACACACACACACACACACACGCACACACACACAACATGACAGTCCAAAGGCTGTGATAATGACAATCAGTCTGTGAGTTGTGAGGCTTTGGTCTCAGTGTTCCGGCAGACAAAGTGGCTGAGATGGAACGTAACGTCAGTGAAGAAAAGGTCAAAAGACAAAAATACATGATGTGTTGATAGAGCTGAAATTCATTTGTCTTCTTTTTTATTCAGCTGCACAGAAAGTACTACAACCCTGGTCTTGGAGGATAGGAAGGAACGGGGGACGGATTACCGAACGGGGACACAGGTCATGTGCCCCGTGGCCACCAACCAATTTTGGGGGGGTTGTTTTTTGGGGGGTTCTTGGCCCCTTTTTTGGGGGGGGTGGGGGGGGGGTTCTTGGTCCCTTTTTTGGGGGGGGTTGTTTTCGGGGGGGTTCTTCCCCCCCCCCAAAATAGCACATGTGCGGGAAATTTGCTTTAAAACAGCAAAATTCACATTCAGCCTCATGGCAAAATGTGAGCAGCAGCCTGAGATGAGCTATGACAAGTAACGTTAAGAGGAACTACTACTGATTCCTGAAGGACGGAAACGAGGTACAACACACTATGAGGAGTCGCATATATAATCCCGCTTGACAAGGCCAATGAAATCTTACTTACTTTACTGACTTTACTGTCCCCACGGGGAAATTTTGTTGCAGTGTCATGTACACGTTTAAAGTGCCGTTTAAATACAAAACAAAATTGACAATACAACTTTCATAACAGTAACATAACAATAAAAAATTWAATAATAATAATATTTTTTAATAATCTTTAATAATCTTTTTTTTAAAGACTAGCCTGCTGGCCTTACGTAGTCGATAGGAACATTAGCCCGAGCTATTTAGGAGGGATATCACACCTGGTAAAAACGATTGTCTAGTTCTGTTTTTCCTGCTGAGGGYGGGGCCCTATACCTGRGCCAAGAGGGGAGTAGTTCAAAGTCCAGGTACAGGGGGTGGCTTGGGTCTAAAATTATTTTGTGAGCCTTATGGAGGGCCCTGACCTTAAAGATCTCATCCAGGCCTGTCTGTTTGACTCCACCTACCTTGCTTGCTGTGGTAATAATCCTTCTCAACATATTTCTCTGGCTGACAGTGGCATTGCCAAACCAACAAAACAAAACAAAAAGTTAAAATACTCTCAATGTAGTACAGTCTACATCTGCGCCTTTGCTGGAAGTCCCGCCTTCCACAAGTGATAAGCATGAGGCTCGGTTTCATTTCTTCAGTCTAATAGCACCGCCAGATGCAGCACTCCGGGTATTGAGCAAACGGCGCACCTGCCTAGGGACGTTCCTCTGTCCCAGCCGTAAGCACGCATGCCATTCAACACCAAAACCCTCAAAACGGGCTCAACTTACACCACAAACACCTCAACTCCTTGGGCCCAAGCTAGCACTACATAAAATTCCAACGACACACCTTCACAACTCCAGGACCAACTACTCCTAGGCATCAGAAACCAGAAACCTCATCCAGCAACATGGGCCAGCTAAACCAACTTCAACTTCCAGTACCGACTTGACACCTGGGCCACATCAACCACCCAAACCTACAACCACCACACACAAAACACCACACAACAGGATGACGACAATCACACACAACGCCAACTATCAATGCAAATTTCATTCTCACAATCAGAATCAAACACCACGTTCTGTATTCACGAGGTCCTAATGTTACACCCACTCATCGTCATCACTACCATCCCACACGACACTGCTCCTCACCCCATCCTTCTCTTCCACCCTTACCCACACTCTCTCACGTATTCCTCTCTCCATTGACCCTCCCTTTTTCCCTCAATCCTTTCTCCCCTACTTCCTTTGCGCCATCCCCCTTTCCCTCTGCCCTCTATCTTTTGCCACATCACCGCGAGGCAATCGTCCCTCCCTCTTCTCCCCCAATACAGTCGACACACACAGTGCCTCTTCCCAATGCTGCACAGCTACACTAAGCACTAGTGGCACCCAAGCACTCACTGGCAACACCTCACACATCGCGCGCGGTTAACACGCGAACACACACACCAGCACACACTGCCCACCGCTGTCAACTACTACGCACACACACAAAGCACACAACTCACACCATGCACTGGGCTTCCTGGGTATAGCCGTTTTGTATCTGTAAACAGGCTTCGTGTTTCAATAGGCACGGGTCGCTCGCGTCCCATCAAAATGTGGTTGGTTGGAGGGAGGTCGACTGGATATGAGGGTATGAGACCCTATCTGTAATTGTTAGTATGTGGTCTCATGACTTCAATTTGGGAAACAGCTGGTGCTTAAAGACGGACACTCATTTACGATACAGTATAGATGCGATGTGGCAATGCGATATTTGAAACAATACTTTTTATTTGCAGAATGTCGCCACTACATGTGATTGATGTTGCTGCAAGGTCAGCACATCCACAAATTATACATTAAAGACGCGTGCGTCTCACCTTATCATAAAACACCTGCTACTATGCAAAGGAACAAGGCGCTACACGGCCAAGTGCCGCGCGTCGAGTGAGTGAACTAATTTTTAATAGTAGTTGAAGCAGCACGTAATTTTTAAGATAAGAGAGATTAACAACACATGTTTATTACTTATTCTTATTTATTACAGCATGTTGGATGACTGTCAATCATATTCCATTCACCCAGTTCAATGTAACAGTGATAGGTTTAGTTACTGTCATTCATATTCCATTCACCAGTTTAATGTAACAGTGATAGGTTTAGGTTACTGTCATTCATATTCACCCAGTTCAATGTACAGTGATAGGTTTAGGTTACTGTCATTCATATTCACCCAGTTCAATGTAACAGTGATAGGTTTAAGGTTCTGTCATTCATATTCAACCAGTTCAATGTAACAGTGATAGGTTTAGGTTACTGTCATTCATATTCATTCACCCAGTTCATGTAACAGTGATAGGTTTAAGCTACTACATGACTAAAATGTTCCTTATACCCATCATGAGGTTGCTACAACATATGAATGAAAGTTTACAACGTAGGTGCAGGTCGAGAGACAATGACACATTAGATGGTGGACGGCAGGTAGCTAGTGGTTAGAGCGTTGACTAGTAACCGAAAGGTTGCAAGATCGAATCCCCGAGCTGACAAGGTAAACGTCTGTTTGTTCTGCCCTGAACAAATCAAATCAAAGTTTATTTGTCACGTGCGCTGACAAGACCTTATAGTGAAATGCTTACTTAAGGCTCTAACCAATAGTGCAAAAAAAAGGTATTAGGTGAACAATAGGTAAGTAGAAATAAAAACAACAGTAAAAGACAGTGAAAAATAACAGTAGCGAGGCTATATACAGTAGAGAGGCTATATAGAGTA
>NW_019945649.1:15109-23066 GCF_002910315.2 Salvelinus sp. IW2-2015 | reverse complement strand
ATGTGGGTCACACCCGCAGTTACATCTGCTAAACATGTCTATGAGGACCAATACAATTTGGGAGCAGTGACGGGTCCAAGAGATGACCTCACTGCAGTGTTGGTGAGGCCCAACTCTACGCAACACTATATATGCTCTGGAGTGGGTGGGATGGAGTTCTGAGTGGGTGGGATGGTGGAGGGGTGGAATGGTGGAGGGGTGGAGTTCTGGAGTGGGTGGGATGGTGGAGGGGTGGAATGGTGGAGTGTGGGAGTGGTTGGAGTGTTGGAGTGTTGGAGTGTGGAGGGGTGGAGTGGTGGAGTGGTGGAGAGTGTGGTGAGTGGTGGAATGGTGGAGTGTTGGAAGGTTGGTGGAGTGGTGGAATTGGTGAGTGGTGGAGGTGGTGTGAGGGGTGGAATGAGTTGGTGGATATGGTGGAGTGGTGGAGTGGTGTGGAGTGGTGGATGGTGGAGGTTGGGTTGGAGGGGTGGATGATGGTGATTGGTGGAATGGTGGAGTGGTGGAGTGGTGGAATGGTGGAGTGGTGGAATGGTGGAGTGGTTGGAATGTGTGGAGTGGTGGAGTGGGTGGGAGGGTGGAATGTGAGTGTGGAGTGGTGGAGGGTGGAGTGGTGGAGGGTATCTCTCTTCCTTGGAGGCTATATACAGTAGTGAGGCTATGTACAGTAGAGAGGCTATATACAGTAGTGAGGCTATATACAGTAGAGAGGCTATATACAGTAGAGAGGCTATGTACAGTAGAGAGGCTGTATACAGTAGTGAGGCTATATACAGTAGTGAGGCTATATACAGTAGAGAGGCTATATACAGTAGAGAGGCACCGGTTAGTTGGGCTGATTGAGGTAGGATATAGATATAGTTCAAGTGACTATGCATATATGAGAGAGTAGCAGTAGCGTAAAAGGGGGGTGGCCGGGAACAATGCAGATAGCCCGGTTAGCCAATGTGTGGGGGCACTGGTTGGTCGGCCTAATTGAGGTAGTATGTACAGGAATGTATAGTTAAAGTGACCTTAAAGTGATCTGAGGACCCATGCCGAATCTCTTTAGTTTCCTGAGGGGGAATTATCTTTGTCGTGCCGTCTTCACAAGGCAGTTAACCCAGTGTTCCTAGGCCGTCATTAAAAATACGTTTTTGTTCGTAACTGACTTGCCTAGTTAAATAAAGGGCAACAAAAAAAAAAGTATAAAATACCGCCTTGCACACTCTTGCCTGCATCTAGCTGATCATTAGTCAGATGCAAATTAGAGTTTTTATTGGACAAATTCATAATGTTTATCCCCATTTCGTTTAGTTTGCTCTCGTTTATGAAACACTTTTCTACTGAATTGGCGGAATGAATACACCCTTCTGATCAAACGCAAACAGTTCACTTTCATAGCAGCCACATAAAAACAGCGTGAACACTTTTCCTCGTTGTATACATAATTGCTTCTCGTAACTTCGCTTGTGGACTTCCGTACACAACACATCAGTTGTCTGGTACCGGGCGTAGAAAACCTTTCCAAGCCAAACCTTCATATCATAACCGCTAACCGCTAACCGCTAACCGCTATGCACCATCATATCACCATCATGCCTGCTACCGCTACACACAGCCTACATCGTTGTTACCATAGTAACGTCATAGTCAACATAGCTACTGGAACTAACATGTTAGTAAACCCGCTGCAATCCTGCAGTACAGTGGACAGTCAGAAAGCAGTTTAGCAGTTACACTGGCGGGCCCCGGAGGCAATAAATGAATACAACCGAAAGCTTACCTTGACTTGGAAGAGTTCCAGTGTTGTGTTGGATAGTCATAGCCAGCTAGCTATCATAGCGTACCTCTGATGTTTGAGTAGAAGCTCTCTCTCTCTTTCTTTCCCCTTCCCTTGCTTCTCCTTAATTTTAGAAGAAAGGAAATTGTTCAAAACTGTTCAACTACTGTCTTTCTCTCTCTTTGAGTCAACTACTCACCACATTTTCTGCACTGCAGTACTAGCTAGCTGTAGCTTATGCTTTCAGTACTAGATTCATTCTCTGATCTTTTGATTGGGTGGACAACATGTCAGTTCATGCTGCAAGAGCTCTGATAGGTTAGAGGACATCCTCCGGAAGTTGTCATAATTACTGTGTAAGTCTATGGAAGATGATGAGAATCAAAAGCCTCCTAGGTTTGTATTGAAGTCAATGTACCCATAGGAGGATGCAAGCTAGCTGTCCTCCGGCTACACCATGGTGCTACCCCTACAGAGTTCTGCTGAGGCTACTGTAGACCTTCATTGCAAAACAGTGTGTTTTAACCAATTATTTGGTGACGTGATCATATTTAGTTCAGTTTTATCTAAAAATGATAGCTTTTTTTAATGTTTCATTATTTAGATTTTTATGAAATTCACTGAGGAAGATGGTCCTCCCCTTCCTCCTCTGAGGAGCCTCCGCTATTTAAGGGCAGATGTGACTCTACTCTCCCAAAGATTACAGCTGAGGTATCAGAACATCCCAGCTTGTCTCAGACAGTGTTGTGGTAACTTAATATAACACTCAGATTTGCGTGCAACTCTGAGCAAAGTGAAAGTTAAACTCTTAATGTCTCACTTCAAGGAGAGACGGGGACAGAACWGAACAACTATCTTGTCTTGTCAGAGAGAAAGTTCTCATCTCTCCCCTCTCAAAACACACAGAATGCCAAATGTGCCGGGAGCACTAGAGGGATTTAGATTTGAGATTCCTCTCCATCTCTGGGTTGGTGTGAGAGACTGATGGGATTGGAAGTGACAAGGCTATAATTCAGCTCGGTCATGAAGCAGTCACTCACTGGATCCTTCCCTGCTCTTTCCTCTATCGTTGCTCTCTCTTTCCCTTTCTCCATCTCTCCTTCCCTCCTTTCCCTCTCTCCTTCCCTTCTTCCACCATATGAACTGTGTGATGGAGAGTGTGGTGTATTGGGATTGTGCCGCGATGCATCATGGGAGTTGTGTGTGTGGACACCGAGCACGTTCTAGATAAATGTTTAAATTGATTCCCATCTCCCGTCTCATCATTATTGAATCGTAATAAAGACATGGTTATGAAACCAGACGTTCAGGTCGCAGTTGTAAATGAGAACTTMTTCTCTACTGGCCTACCTGGTTAAATAAAGGTMAAATAAAAATAAAACAAATACAGAGAGTGAAACCATGTCAAACAGCTGTGTGATCAGCCATGTCCTGGGAGTCTCGGTTGAGACTTTACCTCTCCCTGTCATCCCTCGCTTCGTGCCCATTTCCATCCCAATCCAACTCCCATCCTTTTCCTTCTCTACTCCCCTCCTCCCTCTCTCCTTATCCTCTCTACTCCACATCTCCTCCCTCTCTCCTAAACTCTCTACTCCATCATCTCCTCCCTCTTCTCCTTTCCTCTCTACTCCACATCTCCTTCTCTCCTTTCCTCTACTCCACATCTCCTCCCCTCTCTCCTTTCTCTCTCCTATCTCCCACATCTCCTCACTCCTCCTCTACTTTCTACTCCACATCTCTCTCTCTCCTTTCCTCTCTACTCCACATCTCCTCACTCCTCTCCTTACTCTTCTCTCCATATCTCTCCTGCTCTCCTTAATCTCTCTCCCACATCTCCTCCCCTCTCTCCTTTCCTCTCTACTCCACATCTCCTCCCTCTCTTCGCTTAAACCTGATGAGGACCAGGGGTGCTATTCACTTTTGGGTGAAAAATCGTATGATTTTTAAACCGGCCTCGTACCATCTCTGTGCTAGTACAATATGCATCTTTTTTATATACTAATGGATAGAAAACAACTCTAGTTTCTAAAAACGTTGAATTTTTTCTCTGGAGTGAGACAGAAGTCATCTTTGGCAGCACTTTCCCTGAACAGGAGAAGTAGAATGCAAGATCGTCTATGCTCGCTTCAACGCTCTGCCTATACATGGTCATGCCACCTATGACCCGAAACACACCTCATACGCCTTCCTCTGGGTGTCAAGAGGAGCGTCAGAGGAGAAATTTTGTGTTTATCTTGTTCTGACGTGAAATAAGACCTATTTTCTTTGACGTGACCGTCCGCATTTCCGGAAGTCTGAAGCGCGCGACTTAGAAGAGAGATTGTGTTTTGTTTTGGCACTGCGTGTTCGGATGTCAACTATCTCCGCGCTCGGATTTGATTGATTAAATGAGACCAATATCATCGTATGTATGTTTTTTCAATATAGTTTAATCAGATTATTTGAATTTTTTTCGGGAGTTTTGCCGTGTTTCGTTGTGTGACTTTGTTTACGTGGAGAGATCCCGTGCCACTATCGACTAGTAGCAATGCTAATGAAGTGGGAAAGTACAATTCTGATGGAATGAACGACTCATCTGAGACTAAGGCATCTTGATCAACATTCTGATGAAAGATCAGCAAAAGTAAGACCCAATTATAATGTTATTTCATATATCGGTCGTGCATGTGAACTGGTCGGTGGCGCCCAGCTGGTTCTGGCTGGCGTGGCTATGCTAATTTAGCGCTACATTTTGTTTTCGCTATAAAACATTTAATAAATCTGAAATATTGTCTGGAATCACAAGAATCCTGTCTTTCATTGCTGCACAGTATGTATTTCTCAGAATTGTTTTATGATGAGTAATTAGTTATTTGACGTTGGTGTCTGTAATGTTATGGCTGCTTTCGGTGCAATTTCTGATTGTAGCTGAAATGTAATTTATGATTTATACCATAAATATGCCCATTTTTTCAAAAAAACATATGCTATACAATAAATATGTTATCAGACTGTCATCTTATGAAGTTGTTTCTTGGTTAGTGGCTATCTATATCTTTTTTGGTCGAATTAGTGATAGCTAGTGACGGAGTAAAAAACTGATGGAGTTAGAAAAGTGCTCTCTTTTGCTGACGTGGTTAGCTAATAGATTACATATTTTGTCTTCCCTGTAAAACATTTAAAAATCGGACATGTTGGCTTGATTCACAAGATGTGTACCTTTCATATGCTGTATTGGACTGTTATGTGTAAAAGTTAAATATTTCAAAAAAAAAAAAATTGAATTTCGCGCTCTGCCTTTTCAGTGGAATGTGGGAGAGTTCCGCTAGCGGAACGGGGGAGTGAGACAGGTTTAACTCTCTACTCCACATCTCCTCCCTCTCTCCTTTCCTTTCACTCCTTTAACACAGTCCCCTCCAAGACACCGTTTGTGAGTGTTTTTGTGTGCTGTGTGCGTGCGTGTGAATGCGTGCGTGCGTGTGAGTGTATTCTGTCTATATTCTGTCTGTATTGTGTCTGTATTCTTTCTGTTTATCTGTATTGTGTCTGTATTCTGTCTGTATTCTTTCTGTATTGTGTCTGTATTCTGTCTGTATTGTGTCTGTATTCTATCTGTATTCTGTCTGTATTGTGTCTGTGTTCTATCTGTATTGTGTCTGTATTCTGTCTGTATTCTATCTGTGATCTATCTGTATTGTGTCTGTATTGTGTCTGTATTCTGTCTGTATTCTATCTGTATTCTGTCTGTATTGTGTCTGTGTTCTATCTGTATTGTGTCTGTATTCTGTCTGTATTCTATCTGTATTCTATCTGTATAGTGTCTGTGTTCTATCTGTATTGTGTCTGTATTCTGTCTGTATTCTGTCTGTATTCTGTCTGTATTCTATCTGTATTGTGTCTACAGAAATCTACAGAGACCCACACATCTGAACACACACACACGCACACGCACACACACACACGCACACACACACACATCTGAACACACACACACACACCTCCTGGAGGTAAAGCTCCGTAGGCACTGCCCCCGTGGGTGCTGCAGTCACCCTGAAGCAGTGGTCTGAAGCTAACGTCTCCTTCTGATAGGTGGAATATGTCACAGAAAACACTGCCAGAGGCACCTGGAGAAAGCTTTAATTCCAACACAAACATTTGGCTTTATATAAAAAATTAAACACATGTAATCCATTTTCTTCCAAGAGAGGCTAAATAGTGAGTACTCATTTTACATCCAGCGTTCTTTACATTACGCTAATCCAGTCAGGACTACGAGGCAGCAGCAATTGATCTTTTCTCCTTCTTTGGTACTTTAACTTAATTTAGCTGTTTCTAGATCAGTGTTTAGGGCTACGAGCTTTGTATCTCTGCCTACAGCCAGCCTTCCTAAACTGCTCTACGCTCTTAAATAAAAGGCTTCCAAAAGGATTCTGTAGCTGTTCTCAAAGGAGAACCCCTTATGATTCCAGGTAGAACCCTTTGTGGTTCCAGGTAGAACACTCTGTAGAAATGGTTCTACTTGGAGCCCAAACGGGTTCTTCAAAGGGTTATCCAATAGGGACAGCCGAAGAACCCTTTAGTGGGATTTTATTTTGTTCTACGAGTGTGGGAACGGCTGTAGGCAGGTTTCCCATCCTCAAAAACGTTTAATCAAGTAAAAAGGAAGCCTGAAAGCCTTGAAGACATGACGGATGGGTTTTCAAACTGAATATCAGTAGGCAGCGGAGTCAGTGTGCATGTCTGGGAGAGCCAGGAGAGCCAGGAGGGCCAGGAGAGCCAATAGAGCCAGGAGAGCCAAGGGAGCCATGAGAGCCAGGAGAGCCAGGAGAGCCAGGAGAGCCAATAGATCCATGAGATCCAAGAGAGCCATGAGATCCATGAGATCCATGAGATCCAAGAGATCCAAGAGATCCAAGAGATCCAAGAGATCCAAGAGATCCAAGAGATCCAAGAGATCCAAGAGAGCCATGAGAGCCAGAGACCTTATCTGGGTCAGAAGGAGAGGTAGAGAGTGAATCACTAGATACACACACACACACACACACACACAAACACACAAACACACAAACACACAAACACACATACAGGGATACATGCTATGTTGAGAGGTGCAGACATGGATACAGGGGATACATGCTATATTGAGAGAAGTAGGTAACTCAAGGACACTGCCTTCATCCCCAAAAAAATATTCCTAAAAAATGTCACATCTTATATACATTTTATAGTCTTCCATCGTTTTTCTCTGGCAATATATATATATWTTTTTTTTTCTCTGGCACAACCTGATTTTTATGTAAAGTTTTGTTTTGTTTATTGCAGCAATGAATCACAAAACTGTCACACCCTGATCTTTTTCACCTGTATTGTGATTGTCTCCACCCCCTCCAGGTGTTGCTTATAATCTGGTGTATATATCCCTGTGTTTCCTGTCTCTCTGTGCCAGTTCGTCTTGTATGTTCAAGTCAACCAGCGTGTTTTTCCCGTACTCCTGCATCTCTTCTCTTTTGCTAGTCCTCCCGGTTTCTGACCCTTGCCTGTTTTCTGGACCCTGTACCTGCCTGCCTGACCAATCTGCCTGCCCTGACCTCGAGCCTGCCTGCCACTCTGTACCTCCTGGACTCTGAACTGGTTCTGACCTTTTGACTGTCCACGACCATACTCTTGCCTACCCCTTTTGGATTGTTCAATAAATATCAAGACTCAAACCATTTGCCTCCCGTGTTCTGCATCTGGGTCTCGCCTTGTGCCCTTATCAAAACAGAACAATAAAGTACAACGTGTCCTGAACACAGCTGGAGAGTAACAGTGAGAGCAGTGTGTGGGTGACTAGTAACAGTGAGAGCAATGTGTGGGTGACTAGTAACAGTGAGAGCAGTGTGTGGGTGACTAGAAACAGTGAGAGCAATGTGTGGGTGACTAGTAATAGTGAGAGCAGTGTGTGGGTGACTAGTAACAGTGAGAGCAGTGTGTGGGTGACTAGTAACAGTGAGAGCAAATGTGTGGGTGACTAGTAAACAGTGAGAGAACATGTGTGGGTGACTTATAAACAGTGAGAGCAGTGTGTGGGTGACTAGAAACAGTGAGAGCAAGTGGTGTGGGTGACTAGAACAGTGAGAGCAATGTGTGGGTGGACTAGTAACAGTGAGAAGCAGTGTGTGGGTGAACTAGAACAGTGAGAGCAAGTGTGGGTGGTAGTAACAAATGAGAGCAGTTTGA
>NW_019945649.1:5872-6932 GCF_002910315.2 Salvelinus sp. IW2-2015 | reverse complement strand
CAAAACCTCATCCCAACTGTAAAGTATGGTGGAGGGAGCATCATGGTTTGGGGCTGCTTTGCTGCATCAGGGCCTGGACAGCTTGCTATCATCGATGTAAAAATATATTCCCAAGTTTATCAAGACATTTTGAAGGAGAATGTAAGGCTGGCTGTGCGCTAATTGAAGCTCAACAGAAGTTGGGTGATACAACGACCGAAAACACAGAAGTAAATCAACAACAGAATGGCTTCAACAGAAGAAAATACTCCTTCTGGAGCAGGTCACACCAGACATCCCAAGAATATTGCTGAACTGAAACAGTTTCGTAAATGAATGGTCCAAAATTCCTCCTGACCGTTGTGCAGGTCAGATTCACAACTACAGAAAACGTTTGGTTGAGGTTATTGCTGCCAAAGGAGGGTCAACCAGTTATTAAATTCAAGGGTTCACATACTTTTCCCAACCTGCACTGTGAATGTGTACACGGTGTGTTCAATAAAGACATGAAAACGTATAATTATTTGTGAGTTATTAGTTTAAGCAGACTGTGATTGTCTATTGTTGTGACTTAGATGACAGATCAGATAAACTTTTATAACCAATTTATGCAGAAATCCAGGTAATTCCAAAAGGTTCACATACTTTTTCTTGCCACTGTATATCGCCCACACACATAAATGAGTTTGTGGTTCACAGTCACTGTGTTTTTAATCATGGACCCTGAGTATTAACCATTAGGGAGAGGGACGGTGAGTGAAAACACACACACAGTCTCACAATGTAACTAATTTCGCCATTATTGGAGGTGAGGTTAAAGGTTAAATTGGTGAGGTGGGGCTGCTAATACACTTGTCCTATTAGGCAGGGGTGGAGGGTATGGGGACACATATTAGGACATCTGTAGGCAGGGGTGGAGGGTAGGGGGACACATATTAGGACATTTGTATGCAGGGGTGGGCGCCGAGACACGGGTAGCTTTCAGACCACTTAAAAAGAGAGAGAGGGAGAGAGAGAGAAATTGAAAGAGAAAGAGAAAGAGAGAGAGAGAGAAATTGAAAGAGAAAGAGAAAGAGAGAGA
>NW_019945649.1:0-5115 GCF_002910315.2 Salvelinus sp. IW2-2015 | reverse complement strand
ATAAATCAAGGAGACAGAGTTACTATAGAGAAGGATAAATCAAGGAGACAGGGTTACTGTAGAGAAGGATAATACAAGGGCATTAGTGTACAGTACCAGTCAAAAGTTTGGACACAAAGGGAAAGGCGGATACCTAGTCAGTAGTGCAACTGAATGCAATCAACTGAAATGTGTCTTCCGCATTTAACCCAACCCCTCTGAATGGGAGAGGTGTGGGGGGCTGCCATAATCGACATCCGCATCTTCGGCGCGGATAATACTGAAGGAATCAAAACTATGAAATAACACGCATGGTCACGAAAGTCAGAAAAGCAATAAAATGAATCGCTTACCTTTGATAATCTTCGGATGTTTGCACTCACGAGACTCCCAGTTACACAACAAATGTTATTTTTGTTTGATAAATATTACTTTTATAACAAAAAAACGCCATTTGGGTTGCGCGTTATGTTCAGAAAACCAAAGCCTCGTTCCGTTCGACGAAAATTCCAAAAAGGATCCGTAATGTTCGTAGAAACATGTCAAATGTTTTTTATAATCAATCCTCAGGTTGTTTTTAACAAACATAATCGATAATATTTCAACCGGACCGTAACCTATTCAATAAGAGAGAAAAAGAAAATGGAGAGCTACCCTCTCGCGCGCAGGAACTAATCAGAGGACACCTGACTAGTTTTGAAAAATCTCGCTCACTTTTCAAAATAAAAGCCTGAAACTATGTCTAAAGCCTGGTCACAGCCTGAGGAAGCCATTGGAAAAGGAATCTGGTTGATATCCCTTTAAATGGAAGAAAGACGGGCCAGGAAACACAGATTTATTTATTTTTTAATCACTTCCGGGTTAGACTTTCTCAGGTTTTCGCCTGCAGAATCAGTTTTGTTATACTCACAGACAATATTTTGACCGTTTTGGAAACTTTGGAGTGTTTTCTATCCTAATCTGTAAATTATATGCATATTCTATGATCTGGACCTGAGAAATAGTCTGTTTACCTTGGGAACGTTATTTAAAAATATATATATCTGACCCCTAGCGTCAAGAGGTTATTAAACAAATCAAAATATATTTTACCTGGAATGATTTTCAGGTGAAGCTGGTTCCCACATTTGCTGAACACTTGTTGGCTGCTTTTCCTTCACTCTGCGTTCCAACTCATTCCAAACCAACTCAATTGGGTTGAGGTCGGTGATTGTGGCAGCCAGGCCATCTGATGCAGCACTCCATCACTCTCCTACTTGGGCAAATAGCCCTTACACAGCCTGGAGGTGTGTTGGGTTATTGTCCTGTTGAAAAAAATATGATAGTCCCACTAAGCGTAAACCAGATGGGATGGTATAATTGCTGCAGAATGCTGTGGTAGCCGTGCTGGTTAAGCCTTGAATTCTAAATAAATCACAGACAGTGTCACCAGCAAAGCACCCCCACACCATCACACCTCCTCATCCATGCTTCACGGTGGGAACCACACATGCAGAGATCATCCATTCACCTACTCTGCGTCTCACAAGCACACGGCGTTTGGAACCAAAATTGTATAATTTGGACTTATCAGACCAAAAGACAGATTTCCACCGGTCCAACGTCTGTCTATTGCTCGTTTTTCTTGGCCCAAGCAAGTCTCTTCTTATTATCTGTGTACTTTAGTAAGGGTTTCTTTGCAGAAATTCGACCATGAAGGCCTGATTCACGCAGTCTCCTCCGAACAGTTGATGTTGAGATGTGTCTGTTACTTGAACTCTGTGAAGCAATTATTTGGGCTGGTAACTCTAATGAACTTATCCTCTGCAGCGGAGGGAACTCTGGGTCTTCCTCTTCTGTGGCGGTRCTCATGAGAGCCAGTTTCATCATAGCGCTTGATGGTTTTTGCCACTGCCCTTGAAAAAACGTTCAAAGTTCTTGCAATTATCCGGATTGACTGYCCTTCATGTCTTAACCTTTGATGTAATGATGGACTGTTGTTTCTCTTTGCTTATTTGAGCTGTTCTTGCCATATTATGAACTTATAAGGCTTATAGGGCTATCTTCTGTATACCACCCCTAACTCACAACTAATAGGTTCAAACGTATGAAGAAGGAAAGAAATTCCACAAATTAACTTTTAACAAGGCACACCTGTTAATTGAAATGCATTCCAGGTGACTACCTCATGAAGCTGATTAGTGTGCAGGATTTCGCCTTGGACTTCCGGACCCTGGCCGCCAGCACGGGATGGAAKAACCGGGCCCTGATCAATCACTACCGGTGCAGTCTGCGCGAGGACGTCCATCGGGAGTTGCCCTGCCGAGACACCACCCTCACATTGGACCAGCTGGTGGACCTGTCCATCCGGCTGGACAATCTGCTGGCTGCCCGCGGACGTCTGGATCGGGGCCTGTCAGTTCCAACCCCCAGCACCTCCGCTCCGACGCCCATGGAGCTGGGAGGTGCTGCACTTAGAGCGACCGGAGGAGGGGCCATTCCCTGCACCATCTGTGGCCGCAGAGGGCACACTGCTGSTCGGTTGCGTTATTTACTCATATCTGCTGTCCTGCGCCTGACTCCTCTACACCAGCTACACACAGGCTTGATTACAACCACGTGAATTGTGTAGATCCATAAAAAAATTGTTTGGAGTGGAGGGGTGGAGGTGGGGGGGGGGGGTCTGACGAAAGTGTACTCCTCACGTCCAATGGGTTTTGAGGAGAGAGGACGTGAGAAGTACGTATGCTCACTAACGGGAACTTTCTATGGCGGCTGTAACCACTCCACGCAACAAACTGTGTTCCTGACTGGGACATTTGGAGTGCAACTGGAGGTAAACAACCTGTGTTCAGAATAGTGATGCGCATATAGTTCATAAGAAGCAAATTATAGTTACATGTATCTTTCAATAACGCAAATGATTACACATGGAGTTATTAACGCTAGCTAGCTAGCTACGTTAGCATCTAAGCTAACATTACCACCCACCAATGATGAATGGTGTATTTTTCTCATATCGAAATGAGATGGACAGTTCCATACACACTAAAGCAAGGCCGTTTTGGCGATGAATATAGGCTACAAGATAGCTAGGGTAATTCACCTATTACAAACAGCCTATGTGAATGCAGCCGTACACACAGCTGTCTTACCATAATAACGTCAACTAAATGCTGAAAGCAGTAGGCCTAATTATTCGTGCAAACAGAAGTAGCGAATAGCAGTTTGGCTTTAGAATAATGACATCGCCGCCAATACAAAACAAATAGATGTGAACAGATCAAAACAGCAGTGGGCCAAGTGATCACCACATCAAATCAATTGGATCTTTATTTAACCAGCCAAGTCCGTTAAGAAGAACAAATTCTTAATTTCAATGACAGCCTAGGAACAGTGGGGTTGACTGCCTTGTTCAGGGGGACAGAACGACAGGTTTTTACCTTGTCAGCTCAGGGATTTGATCAAGCAACTTTACGATTACTAGTCCAGCACTCTAACCATTAGGCTAACTMCCGCCCCAATAAATGCATGACACAATCTATATTTAGGCTAGTTTTAACAGTAACAAACAAACACATTATCGAAAACAGTCCTACCAGCAGTGATTGATGCAGCCTCACAATTTCATCTACTACAGTGATGACTACGTGCTGATGTACTACAGTCTACTACACGTGAACTTCTAGCCTAGCATCATACTACGTGAGATGATCCCTATACACGCCTTACCTGATGGCCTACTACAGTCGAGAATGAACACAGCCTACTACTCAGGATTGAGCCATCATGTCTCTACATTGAATGAGTCCTACACCTTACCTACGTGAGATGATTATCCTACACGTCTACTACAGTGAGATGTACTACGAGTCTCCACCTACAATGTGAGATTCCAGCTACTCCTACCTACCACGTGATGACTGTACCTCCACAGGCCTACTACAGTCGATGTACCCCTACCAGTCTACTACAGTGAGATGTGTCCTACAAGCTACTCGAATACTACAGCGATAAGTGAGATGTACCTCCTAAGCCTACATTACCCAGTGAGATTGTATCCTACAGTCCTACTACACCGTGAGATGTTACCTACACGCTACTACGTGAGATGAATCCTACACCTACTACAGTGGAGATCTATCCTACAGCACTACTACAGTGAGATGTACTCCACGACGCCCATATACCAGTGAGATGTATCCTACAGCCTATACCAGCTGAGTATGGTATCCTACAGCCCTATTTAACAGTGAGATGTATTCCAACAGTCTACTACACGTAGATGTCCTAGATCTACTCCTACAGTGCCCATCCTACTACAGTGAGATGTATATCCATAGTCTACTACAGTAGATGTATTCCTACAGCCTACTCCCAGTGAGGAATCCGTATCCCTACCAGTTCTACTATCAGGAGATGTATTCCTACACGCCTACTACAGTGAGATGTATTCCTACCAGCGCTACTCCACGTGAGAATGTATCCTACTAGACAGTGAGATGTATCCTACAGCTTAACCTACAGCTAGTCAGATTCAGCCTACATCCTACTAACAGTGAGATGGTTCCCTCCAGCCTAACAACGGAGCGCTAACCTACAGGAATTACCCTAACAGCGCTACACACGTGATGTTACTCTACTACGTGACGATGTATCCTACAGCCCTACTACAGCTGGAGATTCAGCCCACATCCTACCGACAGTCTGAGACTGCCGCTTACGATCGAGTGTCGATGATGTATCCTACAGTCACTACTATAGTGAGATGTATCTCCCTACATCCGTATACTAACGTGAGATGCCATCTAAGCTATTACAGTGGATATCCTACCACCATACAGCCTAGTATCCTACAGCCATCAAGTGAAGATGTATCCTACAGCTTACGTGAGAGTCTCACCTAAGTGATGAACTACATGGGTTATCCTACAGCTACATGACAGTCTACTGCAGTGATGGATGTATGCCATCACGCTAACTCAATGTACTATCATCTAACACAAGTGAGATGTACTATCAGCTCTACTACAGTGAGATGTATCCTACCAGCCTACTACAGTGAAGATGTAATCCTACAGCCTACTAGCATGAGCATGTATCCTACAGACCTAACCAAGTTGAGTGTAATCCCATGGTATCCTACTACCCAGTGAG
>NW_019945648.1:39131-47005 GCF_002910315.2 Salvelinus sp. IW2-2015 | reverse complement strand
GACATAAGTATTTGATCACCTACCAAACCAGTAAGCAACTCTCCGGCTCTCACGACCTGTTAGTTTTTCTTCTAAGAACCCTCCTGTTTCCTCACATCTTACTGTATTAACTGCACCCTTTTGAACTCGTTCTGTAATAAACGCACTGTCACACACTCAATCAAACAGACTCCAACCTCTCCACAATGGCAAAGACAGAGAGCTGTGTAAGGACATCAGGGATAACACTTCGCTACGACCCTCGCTACAAAGGCTGGGATGGGTCAGGACAATAGGCAAGCAGCTTGATGACGAAGGCAACAACTGTTTGGCCAATTATTAGAAAATGGGAAGCAGTTCAAAGCACTGCGGTCAATCACCCCGGTCTGGGGCTCCACTGACAAGATCTCCCTCGTGGGGGCATCAATGATGCATATGAGGAATGTGAGGGGATCAGCCAGAGAACTACACGGCAGGACCTGGTCCAATGCACTGAACGACAGAGCTGGACAACAGTTCAAAGAAAACCATTAGTAACACACTACGCCGTATGGATTAAAATCCTGCAGGCACGCAAGGTCCCCCTGCTCAAGCAACACGCGCATAGTCCAGGCCCGTCTGCACAGTCTTGCCAAGCGCACATCCTGGATGATCCAGAGGAGGATATGGCAGAGAAGGTCATGTGGTCTGATGGAAACAAAAATAGAGCTATTTGTGCTCTACACCCACTCAGCCGTGTTTGGAGGAATAGAAGGAATGAGTACACCCCAAGAACCCAATCCAACCGTGAAGCATGGAGGTGAAACATCATTCTTATCGGGATTTTTCTGCAAAGTGGGACAGGACGACTGCTAACCGTATTGAGGGGAGGATGGATGGGGCCATGTATCGCGAGATCTACACAACAACCTCCTTCCTCAGTAAGAGGCATTGAACCGAACGTGGTCGTGGCTCGGGACTTCCTCCGCGCATCGACACACGACCAAAACACACAGGCCAGGGCAACTAGGAGTGGGCTCCGTAAGAAAGCATCTCAAAGGTCCCGCTGGAGTGAGCCTAGCCAGTCTCCAGAACTGACACCAAAGAAAATCTGTTGGGGGAGCCGAAAGTCCGTATGCCCAGCGACAGCCCGAAACTGAAGGATCTGGAGAATGGCTCTGTATGAAGAGAGTGGGCAAACATCCGACTGCAGTGCGCTGTGCAAACCTCGTCAAGATACTACAGGAAACCGTATCGATCTCTGTAATTGCACTAAGGTTCTGTCAAATATTAAGTTCTGCTTTTCTTGATGTATCAAATATTTATGTCTAGCAATAAAGATGCAAATTAATATACTCTAAAACATACAATGTGATTTTGCTGGATTTTTGTTTTAGATTCGTCTCTCACGTTGAAGTGTACTATGAACTAAAAATGACAGATCCTCTACCATGCTTTGTTAAAGAGGACACCTGCAAATGGCAGTTATCAAAATAGCTTGTTTCTCCACTGTAATATCTACTCTAATATCTCAACTTTATCTCAGTCTACATATCTACGTATATCTATTCTAGATATCTAACGTAGTATCTTCAATCATTACACGTAATATTATCTAATATCTAAGGTTATCTATCTAATATCTAACTTTATATCTACTTAATATCTAACGTATATCTACTCTATATCTACGCTAATTCTATCTAATATCTAGTATATCTATCTAATATCTAACGTTATTATTAATATCTCTTCCTCTCTCCTGTCCACATCACTGGGCCGATGGGCACACAGATTTAGCATGAGCAATGGAATGAAGCCTGGCATTAGGACTGTTGTGCTTTCTTGAGGTGGAACGTTTTAATGACGAGCTGAAGAGTAGCGTTCCTCTGTCACTGTGACTGCAATCCCAACAGCACCTTATTCCCTATGTAGTGCACCACTTTTGATCAGAGCCCTATGGGCCCTGGTAGTGCACTACATAGGGAATTGGCTGCCATATGATTCTTGTAATTGCAAACTAAGGTTTGCTGTCCAAATATTAGTTCTGCTTTTCTGATTGTATCAATACTTATGTCATGCAATAAATGCAAATAATTACTCTAAAATCATACAATGTGATTTTCTGGATTTTTTTAGATTCCGTCTCTCACAGTTGAGCCTGTACTAGGATAAAATTACAGACCTCACATGCTTTGTAAGTAGGAAAACCTGCAAAATCATCAGTGTACAAATACTTGTTTCTCCCCCTGTAGATAAGTTAGATTAGATAGATATACATTAGATATAAGATAGATATACGTTTAGCATATTAGATAGATATAGTTAGATATTAGATAGATATAGATAAGCTTACGCATACTTAGCATAGATATAGATATGTTAGATATTAGATAGATATAGATATGTTAGATATTAGATGATATAAGTTAGATATTAGATAGATTAAGTAGGTATTAGATAGATATAAGTTAGATATTAGATAGATAGAATATAGTTAGTATTAGATAAGTATAAAGTTATAGATTTATTAGATAGATATAAGTTAGATTTAGATAGATATACGTTAGTATTAGATAGATAAATACGTTAGATATTTAGATTAGATATACACGTTAGGTATTAGATTAGATATAAGTTTAGAATATTAGATAGAATATCAGTTAGATATTATGATAGATATACGTTAGATATTGATAGATATACGTGATAGATATAAGTTAGATATTAGATAGATATAAGTTAGATATTAGATAGATATAAGTTAGATATTAAGACTACCAAGAAAGGCTGCTACACATCTCCCATTTTGGATTAGAGGTGATCACCAGGTGCGTCCCAAACGGCACCCCACTCCAGAGGGAATAGGGTGCTGTCTGGGACGCAGCCACGGTCCCCCTGGGAAGTCTACGTGGATGGACTGTGGGTTAGACCAAATCAGACATACTAACTTGGAGTCATTTAGGCTAAATCCCCCTGTATTGACTGGCTCATGGGTTACAGGAATGTGCCWATAAGGGCCAATGACAGGAAAGGAAAGCGCCTGTAAGAGCCAATGACAGGATAGGAACATGCCAATGAGAGGACAAGAAAGCGTCTATACGAGCCAATGAGAGGGAAGGTTAATGTAGTTTCTGTAAGGAGAGCATGTTGTGTGATCAAGAGGGGGACCACATCAAACGGTCTGGCTGAAGAAAACCACTGTTTGAAAAACAAGGCGCTTCCTCTGTCACGGAGGAGAGGAGATGAGGTGTTGTTTTGGAGGGCGGACCGGCCCATGTTAACCACCACACTCTCAGGAGACAGACAGACGGATAGAACTAAGACCCTACCCACTACACTGGTCCTCCGTAGCTCAGTGGGTAGAGGCTGGCGTAGCTCAGTCGGTAGAGGCTGGCGTAGCTCAGTCGGTAGAGGCTGGCGTAGCTCAGTCGGTAGAGGCTGGCGTAGCTCAGTCTGTAGAGGCTGGCGTAGCTCAGTCGGTAGAGGCTGGCGTAGCTCAGTCGGTAGAGGCTGGTGTAGCTCAGTCGGTAGAGGCTGGCGTAGCTCAGTCGGTAGAGACTGGCGTAGCTCAGTCGGTAGAGGCTGGCGTAGCTCAGTTGGTAGAGGCTGGCGTTTGCAATGCAAGGAGAGAGGGTTCCATTCCCAGGATCTGCTGAATGACTTATTATTATAAATAGGGCTGGCGAACAATAAAAAATGGTACTTGAGTTTATCGCAGGATTTGCTGTGATTAATGACAATTAATTGCAAATTCAGAATTTGCTCAAATTGAGCTGTAATTTCTGATTATTTAAACCAAAAGCGTTAGAAGAATATTACGGCCCATGTTAACACCCACACTCTCAGGAGACAGTACAGACGGATGGAATAAAAGACCTACCCACTACACTGGTCCTCCGTAGCTCAGTCGGTAGAGGCTGGCGTAGCTCATCGGTAAGGCTGGCGTAGCTCAGTAGGTAGAGGCTGCGTAGCTCAGTCGGTAGAGGCTTGGCGTAGCTCAGTCGGTAGAGGCTTGGCGTAGCTCAGTGGTAGAGGCTGGCGTAGGCTCAGTCGGTAGAGGCTGGCGTAGCTCAGTCGGTAGAGGCTGGCGTAGCTCAGTCGGTTAGAGGCTGCGTAGCTCAGTCGGTAGAGGCTGGCGTAGTCAGTCGGTTAGAGGCTGGCGTAGCTCAGTGGCGGTAGAGGCTGGCGTAGCTCAGTCGGTAGAGGCTGGCGTAGCTCAGTCGGTAGAGGCTGGCGTAGCTCAGTGGTAGAGGCTGGCGTTTGCAATGCAAGGAGAGAGGGTTCCATTCCCAGGATCTGCTGAATGACTTATTATTATAAATAGGCTGGGCAAACAATAAAAAATGTACTTGAGTTCATCGCAGGATTTGCTGTGATTAATGACATTTAATTGCAAATTCAGAATTTGCTCAAATTGAGCGTAATTTCTGATTATTTAAACCAAAAGCGTTAGAAGAATATTTACGTCTTGATTTTGTACAAAGTAACAGTTAGTAAAATCAGGTACATAGATAAAGCACACTTTCTTTAACCTCAATGACAACTTGTTTGGGCATTGCATTGTTGTTTGTAGACGTATAGATGATGTATTGGGATGTTTTCAGTGTATTACGACACTTTATGAACGCTTTCAGACAATCAATTAATCACACAAAAAACAAATGTAGAGCACTAAAATTAAGAGTTTGTGAAAAACTTATAAAACGAATGTCTTCAACGTCAGTTCCTGGACCTATTTCTGTTAGTTTGTTGTAGTGGTTAGTTGGTCAGGACGTGAGTTTGGGTGGGCATTCTATGTTGTCTGTTCTATGTGTTTAAAGGTTGCCTGGTATGGCTTCAAAGAGGCAGGTGTTTGGCGTCCTCTAATTGAGAGTCATATTTAGTAGGTTGTTTTCACAGTGTTCGTTGTGGTGGTTGTCTCCTGTGTCTTCTCGTTCTGTATGTTATTTCGTACCACATCGGGACTGTTCGGTGTGTATGTAGTCTGTTCCTGTTCGTGCGTTCTTCGTTTTATGTAATGCTCATGTTTAGGTCAGTCTACGTCGTTTGTTATTTTGTACTTCAAGTGTAGTTCGTGTTCGTTTTTCGTTTTGTCAATAAATTCATATGTATTCACAACCCGCTGCACCTTGGTCAATCCCTGGCTCCCCTTTCGGATGAAGAGGAGGAGGACAGCCGTTACAGAACCACCCACCAAATTACCAGAACCAAGCAGCGGGGAAAAGGGAGAGCTCAACAGAGCAACAGGACTTGTGGACTTGGGAGACGAGTTGAACGGAGAAGGACCCTGCACAGGCTGGGGAGTATCGCCGCCCCAAAAGCGAGCTGGAGGAAGCGAAGCTGAGCGGCGGCGATATGAGGAGCAGACACTGGCACGGGGACAGGTACGAGAGGCAACCCCAGAATTTTTTTTTGGGGGATAGAGAGGAGTGTGGCTAAGCCAGGTAGCAGACCAATGAGCCGCCTCCCTCGTGCTTATTATAAGCAACGCGTCACTGGTCAGGCACCGTGTTATGCGGTTAAGCGCACGGTGTCGCCAGTGCGTGCCCATAGCCCGGTGCGCTATAGAGCAGCCCCCGAAAGTGTCATGTTGAGTTGTGGATCCAGCGGGGCGTATTGTGCCTGCTCAGCGCGTTTAGGTCTCCGGTACGCAGTTTCGGTCCAGGGTAATCCTGCGCGGCTCTGCGTGCTGTGTCCTCCGGAGCGCTGGGGGTGCAGTGCGTCCTATGCCACGCTCCGCTCGTACGGCAAATGTAGTAGTAGAGCCTAGAGCCTAAGAGTGAAGTGTGCGTAGTAGGCACTAGATCTCAGTGCTCATCCACAGCCCGGTTCAACTGTGCCTGCACTCGGAGGGTACGGGCTTGGTGTAGTATTCCAGCCTGGGGGAGTGGTGCCAAGGCTGCGCACCAGAGCTCCAGTTACTCCCCCACAGCCGGTCCTTCAGGTGGCCTCTTAACATCAAGGCCTCCTGTAGGTCTCTCCAGCCTGGTGGGCCTGTGGCAGCCCCACGCACCAGGCATGTCTCTTCCGTCTCCTCCCTACAGGTGTGCCCATCTGGCCAGCGGCGGCCTGAACTGCCCGTCTGCCCAGCGGCGCCCTGAACTGCCCGTCCTCTGGACCAGGCCGGCGCCTGAACTGCCCGTCTGCCCAGCGGCGCCTGAACTGCCGTCTGCCAGGGCGCTGACTGGCCGTCTGCCAGCGGCGCCTGAACTGGCCGTCGCCCGCGGCGCCTGAACTGCCGCTGCCCAGCGGCGGCCTAAACTGGCCGTTGCCCAGCGCGCCTGAACTGGCCGTCTTCCCAGCGGCGCCTGAACTGGCCGTCTGCCCAGCGGCGCCTAGAACTGGCCGTCTGCCCAGCGGCGCCTAATGGCGTCTGACCCAGCGGCCTCGAACTGGCCGTTCTGCCCAGCGGCGGCCTGAACTGGCCGCTCCCTAGCGGCCGTGAACTGGCCGTCTGCCCAGCGGGCCGCCTGAACTGCCCGTCTGCCCAGCGGCGCCTGAACTGCCCGTCTGCCCAGCGCGCGCCTGAACTGCCGTCTGCCCAAATGGCGCCTGAACTGTTCCGTCTGCCCAACGGCGCCTAAGCTGCCCGTCTGCCATGAGCCTGCAAAGCCGCCCGTCTGCCAAGAGCCTACAGAGCCGTCGCCAACAGGACCGCTAGAGCTTCCGCCAGACGGATCAGCCCGACGGCCTTCCGCAGACCGGCATCGCCAGAGCTCTTCCGCCAGACCGGACTCGCCAGAGCCTTCCGCCCAGACCGGATTCAGCCATTAGCCTTTCCGCCAGACCGGATCAGCCAGAGAGACCGTTCCGCCAGACCGGATCAGCCAGAGGCCTTCTCGCCAGACTCGGATACAGCCAGAGGAGCCATCTTCCGCCAGACCGGATCAGCAGAGCCTTCCGCCAGATCGGATCAGCCAGAGCCTTCCGACCAGACCCGGACCACCTTCAGAGCCGTCCAGCCAGGACCAGCCTTCAGAGCCGTCCTCACGTCCCCAGACCCAGCCTTCAGAGCCGTCACGCCAGGCCAGCCTTCAGAGCGTCCAGCAGGACCAGCCTTCAGAGTCCGTCCAGCCAGGACCTGCCAGGTCGTCCAAGCCCAGGACCTGCCAGCAAGGGTCCCTCAGCCAGGACCTGCCAGAGTCCCTCAAGCAGGACCTGCCAGAGTCCCTCAGCCAGGACCTGCCAGAGTCCCTTAGCCAGGACCTGCCAGAGTCCCTCAGCCCGGGAGCTTGCTGCCCTACTTATCCCGGGTTCGCTTGCCCACTCCTATCCCGATGCTCCCTCATTAGTTATGGTAGGGTGGTCATTGGGAGGGGATACAGAAGCGGGGAGGTTGACTATGGTGGTGTGGGGAGCGTCCGGAGCCTACACGTGGTCAGTATGCCCACCAGACCCCATAGACCTTTGTGCTGGTGCGCCCGGATCGCAACCTTAGGGTGGGGTTAATGTCACGTCTTGAACCGTATTCTGTAGTTGTGTATTGTAGTTGGGTCAGGAGTGAGTTTGGTGGGGCTTTTATGTTGTCGTTTCTAGTGGGTTACAGGTTGCTGTATGGCTCTATAGACAGGTTGGCGTTCCTCATTGAGATCATAAGTTGTTTCACAGTGGGTTCGTGTGGGGTTGTCTCCTGTGGTCTTCACGTGTCATGTTACTTTCACACAGGGACTTTTCTGGTGTAAGTATGTAGCTGTTCCTGTGTGCTCTTCGTGCTATGTAAGTTCTCATGTTAGGTCAGTCTATCGTTTGTTATTTTGTATCATTTCAAGGTGTTGTGTTTTGTCGTCTGTCAATAATATTCATATGTATTCAAGCACCCTCTGCACCTATGGTTCAATCCCTGCTCTGCCTTTCGGATGAAGAAGGAGGAGGACACCGTATACATCAACGATTGGACTATGGCACATGGATAT
>NW_019945648.1:31338-36171 GCF_002910315.2 Salvelinus sp. IW2-2015 | reverse complement strand
ATATTGAAACCAAAAAACAAAAGTATTTGTCATTGGACAAAACCTTATTTAGACGACAGAATACAATAATTACAAGGTATTTGACAATACAATGGCGAGGACGTACAGTGCATTCGGAAAGTATTCAGACCTCTTGACCTTTTCAACATTTTGTTACTTTACCGCCTTATGCTAAAAAGGGTTAAGTAAAAACATTTCTTCATCAATCTACACTCAATACCCCAGTATGATAAAGTGAATTTATAAAGCATAAAAAACAGAAATACCTTATTTACTTAAGTATTCAGACCCTTTGCTATGAGCAAAGGGTCTGAAATTGAGCTCAGGTGCATCCTGTTTCCATTGATCAACCTTGAGATGTTTCTACAACCTGATTGGGGTCCATCTGTGGTAAATTCAATTGATTGGACATGATTTGGAAAGGCACACACCTGTCTATATTAGGTCCCACAGTTGAAAGTGCATGTCAGATCAAAAATCAAGCCATGAAGTTTGAAGGAATTGTCCGTAGGGCTCCGAGACAAGATTGTGTGGAGGCACAGATCTGGGGAAGGGTACCACACAATTTCTATAGCATTGAAGGTACCCAAGAATACAGTGGGCTCTATCATTCTTAAATGGAAGAAATTTGGAACCACCAAGACTCGTCCTAGAGCTGGCCACCTGGCCAAACTGGGCAATCGGGGGAGTTGGGCCTTGGTCAGGGAGGTGACCAAGAACCCAATGGTCACTCTGACAGAGCTCCAGAGTTCCTTTGTGGAGATGGGAGAACTTTCCAGAAGGACATCCATCTCTGCAGCACTCCACCAATCAGGCCTTTATGGTAGAATGGCCAGACGGAAGCCACTCCTCAGGAAAAGGCACATAACAGACTGTTTGGAGTTTGCCAAAGGCACCTAAAGGGCTCTCAGACCGTGAGAAATAAGATATTCTGCTCTGATGAAACCAAGATTGGCCTGAATGCCAAGCGTCACGTCTGGAGGAAACCTGGCACCATCCCTACAGTGAAGCATGGTGGTGGCAGCATCATGCTGTGGGGATGTTTTTCAGCAGCAGGGACTGGGAGACTAGTCAGGATTGAGGGAAAGATGAACGGAGCAAAGTACAGAGAGATTCTTGAAGAGTGCTCAGGACCTCAGACTGGGATGAAGGTTCACCTTCCAACAGGACAACAACCCTAAGCACACAGCCAAGACAAAGCAGGAGTGGCTTCAGGACAATTCTTTGAATGTTCTTGAGTGGCCCAGCCAGAGCCCGGACTTTGAACCCGATTGAACATCTCTGTAGAGACCTGAAAATAGCTGTGCAGCGACACTCCCCATCCAACCTGACAGAGCTTGAGAGGATCTGCAGAGAAGAATGGGAGATACTCCCCAAATACAGGTCTGCCAAGCTTGTAACGTCATACCCAAGAAGATTCAAGGCTGTAARCGCTGCCAAAGGCGCTTCAACAAAGTACTGAGTAAAAGATTTGAATACTTACGTAAATGTGATATTTCAGTTATTTATTTTTTATAAATTTGCAAAAAAATCTAAAAACCTGTTTTTGCTTTGTCTTTATGGGTTATTGTATGTAGATAGATGAGGAAAATGTTTTATTTAATCAATTTTAGAATAAGGCTGTAACGTAACAAAATGTGGAATTAGTCAAGGGGTCTGAGTACTTTCCAAATGCACTGTATCTCTAGGARTGACCTGTCTTCCCATACATCCCATTCTATGAACTATTATTCCAGATATATGATGTATTTCCCAGAGCGCACAGAGTCTTCCTCTTTTTCACATTCCATCCCTACTGTCTGAAACTGAGGCTGACCTTACAGTGTAATTCCCCATGAACAATGTGGCATAATCTAGAGAGAGACAGCATAATGTTGGCGAACTGACTAAAGAGCTGTCATTGAAACTGACAACATTAACAGTATCCCTCACGACCATGTAAAGCCAACATGATGTGGGAATCACCATACCAGAGTCGAGGAGGAGCTACTCAGGGGTCTAACAGGCCATGGAGCACCGCTAGTCCCTCACACACTCAAGTTAGACACCTGATGTAAAACACAACCTCTGTAATATAACGGAGCGCTTTCTGCAAATAAATAATTACACAAGCGCTGTGCAAACTCTCCATTGTACACAAACATGATCAGTTGTATCACAACCATTGAATGAAATGCTGTTTGTACATCAGTTGTACAAGCTGAGTGTGTACGGGCCTTGGAGGCTCTTAGTGGCCTGAGAACTGTAATATTGCGACCACATGTGTGAGCTTGTTTACCTACACTCTACTGGCTTTTAACTGGAGAATCTCATAAATGAAACCACAACCTAACAGCCTAAATTATTAACATGTTGTTTGGCATCTCCCTCTGCCCTCCACCACCACCACCACACAACACACACACACCACACCACACACACACACACACACACACACACAACACCACACACACCACACACACACACACACACCACACACACACACACACACACACACACACACACACAACACACACACACACACGACACTACACACACACACACCACACACATCTCATTTGAAGAAATAAGTGAAGGTATGCATGCGTACACAAACACACACACAGCCCTCTGTGTACCCTGAGGTATGGGGATGGAGGGGATGGAAAGTTTATTTCTAGAAGCCTAATCATGTAAATCTCTCCTTTTAACAATACACTTTCCACTTCATTTAATCTCTGTCTTGCCAGGACCACATCAAACAAGCCATGAGATCAACAAGGGTCAGCGAAAGGATTTGGATAATGATGAGGCTCAAATAGAAAGATGGAGAAAGAGAGAGAGAGAGTATGAGAGTGTGTGTGTCAGAGAGAGAGAGAGAGAGAGAGAGAGAGAGACCACTCACTAGGTGCAAAGGTCAAGACTTGTAACAACAGACAAGGTTGCATAAATAAACAAGAACTGTGAAGGCTCAGGCTCCCCAAATAGTAGAACAAGAGAGGAACGCTTTCATTTCAGGGGACTACTGATGTTGATTGAGAGGAGAGCTTTGGTGGTGGGGGCTCTGGCTCTCTGTCCTCTCTCAGTGCTTCCGCAGTCACATCTCCATCAGCAAGTCAATGAACCAGGGGAAGTCTCAGTTTCTCCTACCAAAGGCTCTCGTCTGGCTGATTCAGTGCCATTTACGGTCATGTATATCAAAATAAAAAATACCATCATATATAGTTCTACAGCCTAGCTCCAAAAATGAATGCTAACATAACATGACATGACAACATGCCGTAACGTAACATAACATAATATAACATGACAACATGCTGTAATGTAACATAACATGACATGATAACATGCCGTAACATAACATGACATGGCAACATACCATGATGTAACATAACATCACATGACAACATGCCTTACCGTAACATAACATGACAACATGCCATAATGTAACATAACATCAGATGACAACATGCCGTAACGTGACATAACATGCCATGACAACGTGCCATAATGTAACATAACATAACATGGCATGACAACATGCCATAACGTAACATAACATGTTAACATGCCGTAACGTAACATAATATAACATAACATACCATGACAACACGTCGTAACCTAACGTAACATAACATGCCTGGAACGTAACACAACATAACATGACATGACAACATGCCATAACATATTGTAACATAACATGACAACATTCCGTAACGTAACATAACATGACATGACAACATGCCGTAACGTAATGTAACATAACATGACAACATTCTGTAACAGAACGTAACATGACAACATTCTGTAACGTAACGTAACATAACATAACATGACGTAACTTAATGCAACACAACATGACAAAATGCTGTAATGTAACATAACCTGACATGACAACATGCTGTAACGTAACGTAACATAACATAACATGACGTAACTTAATGCAACACAACATGACAAAATGCTGTAATGTAACATAACCTGACATCACAACATGCTGTAACGTTATGTAACATGACAACTTGCTGTAACGTATTATAACATAACATGACAACATTCCATAACATGACATTGCATGACAACATGCCATAATGTAATGCAACATAACATGACGACATTCTGTAACGTAACATAGCATAACATGGCGTGACAAGATGCTGTAACGTAACATAACATGACAACATGCCGTAACATAACGTATTGTAACGTAACATAACATGACAACATGCCATAACGTAGCGTAACATAACATAACATGACAACATGCTGTAACCTAATGTAGCATAACATGACAACATGCTGTAACCTAATGTAGCATAACATGACAACATGCTGTAACGTACCTTAACATAACATGACAACATGCTGTAACCTAATGTGGCATAACGTGTCCGGAACGTAACGTAAGATAACATGACAACATGTTGTAACGTAATGTAATATAACATGACATGACAACATACCGTAATGTTATGTAACATGACATGACAACATGCCGTAACGTAACATAACATGACATAACAACATGCCGGAACGTAACGTAACATAACATGACAACATTCCGTAACGTAACATACCATAACATGACAACATGCCGTAATGCACCCTGAGGAAGGCACAATGATGCCGAAATGCTGGTAAATATCCATTAAATTGCTGGGAGTTTATACATGGAGTGTGCGACTTTCTTTATTTTGATAGTTTATAGTTTATTTGCCGTTAGTCAGCACCTCCACACAAACTATTAAGAGCCGCCCGCCGTAACTGTAACAGTACCGTATTAGAAGAGATGGAGGATTGGGAAGTGTGTAGGGAAGAACTAGTGTAACTTTATCTGTTAGTAGAAGAATAGGT
>NW_019945648.1:14161-29898 GCF_002910315.2 Salvelinus sp. IW2-2015 | reverse complement strand
TTCTGGGTGTCTTGTGGCCAGGCTTATTGTCGTTTTACATGTCGTAAATTGTAACATAACTCTGACCTGAACATGCCAAATGCGTAATTCAGTAACATAACATGACAACATGCCGTAACGTGATGTAACATACCAGTGACAACATTCCGTAACGTAAGTAACATACTGACAACACGCCATACATAACGAGAAACATACATGAACATGACAACATGCCCGTAACGTAACATAACATGACATGACAACGTGCGCGTAACGTAACAAAACATGAGAACATGCCTAACGTAACTAAAACCATGACCAACATGCCGTAACTGTAACTAACATGACAACATTGCGTAACGTAACATGACTTGACAACATGCCGTAACGTAACATGAACATACATGACAACTGCCTGTAACGTAACGTAAAAAATGACAACATTCCGTAAACGTAACAAACATATGACAACATGCGCGTATGTAACATAACATGACATGCAACGTGCCGTAACGTAACAATACCATGAGCAAACATGCGTAACGTACATACAGTACAGCGTACCGATGAAACTCTACCGACATAACCATGTCCTTACCGAATATAGAACAACCATCAACACGCGCAATGAAAACTAAGAATCTGCTGTCAGGCCCGTAACTACGTACATGACAACATGGCCGTCACACGTAATATAACATATGACATGACAACATGCCGTGAACGTAACATAACATGAATGACAACGTGCCGTCAACGTAAACAAAAAACTGAACAACTGCCGTAACGTTAACTATGATCAACATGACAACGACAACATGCCGTAACGTTAAAAAACATTGACGAACTGCCGTAACGTAACAAAACATGAAAACATGCCGTAACGTATACATAACTGAATTGAACAACGTGCCGTATTACGTAACAAAACAATGGAGAATGCCGTAAACGTAACATAACAGTGACATGACAAATGCCGTAGGACGTAACATAACATGGCATGGACAAACGATGCCGTAACGTAAACAGTAACATGACTGACAACGTTGCCGTCATGTATAAAGACATGAAAACATGCACGGTACGTAACATGACATGACATAATGCCGTACCGTAACATAACATAACATCTCGGTAACGTATGTAACATACCATGCAACATGCGTGTACGTAATGTACATACCATGAACACGCCCATAATAAAGTAACATAACTCGCCACCTGACAACATGCGCGATAACGTAACGTACATGACAACATGCCGTAACGTAATATAACTGACATGAAACGTGACCGTAATGTACAAAAACATGACAAACATTGTGCCGGTCACGTAACATAACTGACATGACAACATTGCCGTTTATGTAATGTACATTTGACCATGACCGGTCATGCGTAACGTTAACATACCATTTAGAAGAGATGGAGGCTTGGGAAGTGTGCTGATCTTCTCGCTTGTCCCCTGGTTTCCCTTTCTGCTTGTTTGATGCTACGGAGTCAGAGAGGCCATCTGTAGAGGGTCAGATAAGTGGGAAGGGGGAGGCTGGAGGAGACTACAGAGGTTCTCTGATGTCCTCGAGGCCCACATCTGTAATCGTCTTCCCTTCACCTCCGCCACCATTACCGGGGCCRCCTCCCCTCTCTGTTCCCCTCTCTCTCTGTGTCCCATCTCTCAGGCCCACACCAAGGCCGCGACACGGGACAAAATGAATGCAATCCCATTTAGAAGGCCATCATCAGATAAACAAGATAAACTAAGACCTCTTCCTGGCAGAGRTGATCAAAGCACAGGCCTGTTAACCCCATGGCCAATATCTAACGCAGATGAGGTCACATGGGAATGGGGATAAGTTCTCCGCTGTCCCCTTTTTTTTTTTTTTAAAGAGGAGACAGGGAAGGAGGAGAGAGGGAAGGAGGTGAGAGAGGGACAATGAGGAGAGGAGGGGAGAGAGGAGAAACAGTGAAGGAGGAAAAAGAGGGCAATGATGGGAGGTCGGAGAAAGAAAGGGGAAATAGGAAATGGGGAGGAGACAGGGGAGGAATGGAGAGAGAGAGACAAATGGGGTAGAGGAGAGAAAAGGGAAAAGAGAAAGGATGGAATGTTCAGGGAGAGTGGAGAGAGGAAAGAGGAGAAAGGGGAGAAAGGGGAGAGAGGAGAGAGGAGAGAGAGGGGATCCATTCTGTGTTTAAAGCTATAAAGGATGCTTACTCTTTGTAGCTGTATAATTCAATCAGATCATCTATTTTCTTCAGAGGTTGCGTTGTTTTTTTGTCAGAAAATCATCTCCATTGTCATTCATCTGGCAACTGGTGACTCCTATTGAAAAAGTATTGGCTCCATCCGAAATTCTCCGACAGAAAATCTCAAAGTGGCCACAGCCACTGAGCTGGCCCGACACTTGTGCCCGTTACTCTCAGGTGTTACAGCAACTCTAAGACCTCTTCAACTAATCTTCCGCCAATGCTCCAGTGTCATCTTTCATCTGTCAATCACCTTTACTAAACGGCTTCCTTCATACACGTCTGAGACTGAGGTTGTCCTAATATATACATTGTGTACATCAAACACAATTAACACTTAGGAAACAAACCAACCTTGGAAAATCATTCCAGACTGTCCCGAGTGTTGACATATATACAGTATATTGCCAKAACTTTTGTAAGAATGAAAGAAAACAGCAGGACAAGGACTGCTGTCTTCAGTTTTTGTGTAAACAGCACCTAGACTCCAGCTCATTCTTCTGCTACAAAGAGGACATTCCACTGCTTTTTCTCAGGAGGGCCATATTGAATTGTAATCAAAAGATTATCCCAGAATAGTCCAACAGGCCCCCTATGGGACCACCCAGTGAAAGCACAGAAAGGGAACCCCAGACTGGCTGCAAGCCCTGCTCAGCTTTCCTTCCCTCCAGGACCCTCATGATGTGATGCCACTACAGCCCATAAACAGGACAGAACTTTCCTTCCTCCAGGACCCTCCATGATGTGATGCCACTACAGCCCATACAGGACAAGAACTTTCCTTTCCTCCAGGACCCTCATGATGTGATGCCACTACAGCCCATACAGGACAGAACTCCTTCCTCCAGGACCCTCATGATGTGATGCACTACAGCCCATACAGGACAGAACTTTCCTCTTCATCCAGGACCCTCATGATGTGATGCCCACTACAGCCCATACAGGACAGAACTTTCCTTCCTCCAGGACCCCTCATGATGTGATGCCACTACAGCCATACAGGACAAACTTTCTTTCCTCCAGGACCCTCATGATGTGTGCGCACTACAGCCCATACAGGACAGAACTTTCCTTTCCTCCAGGACCCTCATGATGTTGATGCCACCTACAGCCCATACAGGACAGAACTTCCTTCCTCCAGGACCCTCATGATGTTGATGCCACTACAGCCCATACAGGACAAGAACTTTCCTTCCCCCCAGGAACCCATGTGATGCCACTACAGCCCATACAGACGCAGAACTTCCTTTTCCTCCAGGACCCTCATGATGTGATGCCACAAGGCCCATACAGGACAGAACTTTCCTTTCCTCCAGGACCCGTCATGAGTGATGCCACTACAGCCCATACAGGACAGACAGGCTAGTGAGGTCAAAGGGACACAGGCTTTTTGACTGTTGTTTGTGTTAGTTTTGTATTAAAGGGACAGTTTATCTTTTTCTTTACAACTTGTTTTGTATTGTTCAATTCCAACATACAGGTACTTCACAGATTATTATGATAGTTTCTCTTCAATGCCAAAACAGCTATCCTTTCAACTCTTTTAGCTAAGACTTATTGGGTAACTTTTATGTGTCCCAGGATGGATGGATAGCAGCATAMCTCTCTCACCGGGATTTCCCACATGTAGACTACGGCCTAGATTCAATCAGATCAAGTGTTAACCGGCGATAGCCGACACCCGCATCGCTGATGCTTTGGCCGTGTCTGAGATGTAACTGTGTTGGAGCTGTCAAATCAGTGAGCAGCTGCTCTTGGTCATTGTCACAAAGCCACACCCGTCCCGTGCACGTTACAAGTTCAGAACCAGAAAGTATATGGAAATAATGATGCTCAAATTGAAAATAATAAAATAATGACAATTTGATAGGAATTTCTGTTAAGCTCCTCCGTGCAGCCTCTGACAACGTCTGCTTTAGGTATAATGCCAGGAGCTGCTTGTGGATTTAACAGCTCTAATGCAGTTCCACCTCAGACACGTCAACACAACCGCTATGCGGATGTTGGCTGAAGTAGATGTGATTGAATAGAGCCCTAAGAATTGTATCAACACATTATCTGCGTCCAAAATGGCACCCTATTCCCTGCATAGGTCATTATTTTTGACCAGGGCCCAGTTTGACAAGGGCCCATAGGACCTGATGTATGAGTACAATATACCATGCATTAGTATTACATACAGTATGACTCTGTCTGGTTTACAGTTAGGTAACGTTCCTGGAACATAGAAACCAGTCATAGAATAATGTCTGCTGTGGTCTACAGTTAGGTAACGTCTGGAACATAGAACCATCTAGAATAATGTCTCTGTCTGGTTAACCGAGTTGTAACGTTCCTGGATATATAGAAACCAGTCATAGAATTAATGTCCTCTGTCTGGTTACAGTTAGGTAACGTTCCTTGGAACATGTAAACCAGCCATAGAATAATGTCTCTGGTCTGGTTACAGTTAGGTAACGTCCTGGAACATAGAAACCAGCTCATTAGAATAATGTTCTGTCTGGTTTACAGTTAGGTAACGTTCCTGGAACATGAACCAAGGCATGAATAATGTTCTGTTCTGTCTTACCGTTAGGTAAGTTCTGGAACTAGAACAGTCATAAGAATAGTCTTCTGTCTGGTTTACTTAGGTTAACGTTCCTGGAACATAGAAACCAGCATCGAATAATGTCTCTGTCTGGTCTACAGTTAGGTAACGTTCCTGAACATAGGAAAACATCATAGAATAATGTCCTCTGTCTGGTTTAATTAGGTAACGTTCCTGAACATAGAAACAGTCATAGAATAAGTTCTCTTCTGGTTTGTGGGCTTGGTCAACAGAAACGAAAAAAATAGCAAGCTCAAACAAACAACGAGCCTGAAATAAGCCTCATAGTGACTTTGTCCACTCTATTTGCTAATCCTTCGCTCTTCTTTCTCTCTTTTCTGATCAGACCTGTAGTCTCCTGACTAGGGGTAAGAAGGTAACAAAGTGATCAGAGTTTAACACAACGCATGTCCTAGCCGTGATGAGTGTGTTGTCGTGTGAGTGTCGTGCCGAGCCGTGCTGCCCTGCCGTGATGGTCGGCTGCTGGCTAGGTGAGATAGGGGCCGAGGGGCCGAGGGCGGACAGAAGGACAGAGGAGGGCCTGTACCATTGGAAGTTTAGCAGACAGATCATCAACCGCACCACAGACTCCCACAGTTAAAACTTGTGCGATTTTTCCCTCAGGATCGTTTGAATGGTTGAACTATTGTGAACAGTCTTCTGAATTGGACGGAGAAGACATTGGGTTATATAGACTTGGGTTGATTGTACGGAGAAAGTAATTGGGTTATATAGAGCTGTGGTGATTGACGGAGAAAGACATTGGAGTTATATAGATCTGTGGTTGAGAATTGACGATGAGAAGACATTGGGTTATATAACTGATGGTTGATTGAAGCAGAGAAGACTATGGGTTAATAGTAGACGTGTGGTTGATTGACGGAGAACGACATTGGGCTTATATAGATTGTGGCTTGGATTGACACAGAGAAAGACATTGGGTTATCTAGACTGTGCGTTGATTGAGCACGAGACACGTCATTGGGTTATATTAGAAACTGGGTTCGCGCTCTCGATGGATGACGGAGCAGAGACATTGGGTTTAAGTATAGAGTTGTGGTTTGATTGAAGATGATAAGACTTGGTTTAAATAGATTGTGGTTGGATTGACCAGAGAAGACATGGGTTATATCAGACTGTGGTTGAGAGTTGAAGGAATGTTGTTATGCTAGTTTTGGGGATGTCCATTAAGCTACCCTACAATATTTTGTCCAGTTGAATGGTAATTTGAAAAGAGTTTTCATGGTTTGCTTGCATTGCGTGTATTGGGGGGATAATGCTACTGTTGAGTACGAGGATATTCACATCGAGATCTCGTGGTTTTGTCTTTATGGGATCATAGCCTCACAAAGAGAACAGATCATTTTTGTGCGCTGTCAATTTGGTCTTCTTGGATGTTAAGACGGATTCCCTTTTGGGGATGACTGGCACGGGAGACTAGTGTAGATGGTAAAGTGGGGTTGTGGGTGATGCGATGTGTATTATGTATAGTTGATGGGTAAAGTGGGTGGTTGGTGGAGTGAATGGAGGCGCTCACTCACGCCATCAAGTTGATGGTTAAGTGGGGTGTGGGTGATGGAGGTGTACTAGATGAGTGATGGGGTTTATCGATGTGTGTGGTGTGGATGTAGGTGGTATGACTAGTTGATAGTAAAGTGGCGGTGATCGGGTGATGGACGGTGTAAGAACTAGCTGTATGGGTAAAGTGGAGAGTGTGGTATAGAGTGGGCGTAATAGCCTGGTCATGGGGTAAAGTGGGGGTGATGGAGGAAGGTGTATAGACTAGTAAAAACTAGGCAGTGGGGTTGTAGATGTGGGTGTCGGAGGTTATAGAACTAGTGTATGGGTACAGTGGGGTGGTGGGTAGATGGAGGCATATAGACTAGTGGTATGGGGTAAAGCTGGGGTGCGTGGGTGATGGATCGGGCGGATTAGAGTGAGATCTGCGAGTGTAGGAGTGAAGGAAGATATGTGTGGCTGGGCTTGATGAGAACTGGAGCCGTATGAGACTGTAGTAATATGGGTAAGAGTGGGGTGTGGTATGTGAACGCGACGTTCACTAGACCTAGGGTTATATTAGGAGTAAAAGATTGGGGGGAATAAGGGTGATGCGGAGGCGTATAGACGTAGTATATGGGTAAAGGTGGGGTGATGGGTGATGGAGGTGTATAGACTAGTTGATGGGTAAAGTGCGGGTGGTGGGTGAGGAGGTGGTATAGACTAGTGTATGGGTAAAGGGGGTGTTTCAGAGGGTGATGGAGTGTACTAGGAACTCCTATAGTTGATGGTAAGTGAGGGGTGGTAGGGTGCATGGAGGTGTATAGACTGAGGTATAAATAGTGTAAACGTGGGTGGTGCGGTGAATGGACGGTGTATACGCACTATGTTGAATGGGTAAGTCTGTATGTGTGTGTGTTGGTGGGGTGATGGAGGAGTGTTCAAATGAGAGTCTGATGAACGAAGAGGTGGGGTGGTGGGTGATGGAAGGTGTATGAGACTGTGCGTATGGGTAAAGGTGGGGTGGTGTGTGTATGTGGAAGGTGTAGTAGAAGTGCTCACTCGCAGGAAGTGGAGGGGGTGGGTGGATGGGGAGGGTGTATAGAGGGCTAGGTGTAATGGGGTAGAAAGTTGGGGGTGGTGGGCTGATGGAGGCCGTATAGACTAGTTGATGGGTCAAAGGTGGGGTGATGGTGAAGTGGAGGTGGTTAGATAGTGTATGTATAAGTTGGGGTGGTGGGTGATGAAGGCATATAGACAAAGGTATGGATAAAGTGGGGTGATGGGTGATGTAAGGTGTAATAGACTAGTGTATGGGTAAAGTGGGGCTGCGATGGGTATGGAGGTGTATATGGACTAGTTGATGGGTAAGTGGGGTGATGGGGTGAGTGGAGGTGTATGAGACAGTGGTATGGTTAAAGTGGGGTGATGGGATGATGGGAGTGTATAGACTAGTGTATTGGTAAAGTGGGGTGAGATGGGAGATGGAAGGATGTATAGAACTAAGATGTATGGGTAGAGAAAGTCAGGGGTGAATGGGGGTGAATGCGAGGTGTATAGACTAAGTTTGTAGGGTAAAGTGGGGTGATGGGTGAATGGGGAGTGTATAGAACTAGTGTAATGGTAAGTGGGGTGATGGTGATGGGAGGTGTAATAGATAGTATACTGGGTAAAGTGGGGGTGGTGGGTGATGGAGCGTAAGAACTGTGTATGGGTAGCAGAGTGGCGGTGTGGTGTGAACATGCGCGAAGTAGATGATAATAAGTTTTGACTAGTGAGGTGGGTATAGAGATGCGCGCGCGCTCGCTCGCCGCTCCGCGACGGGAGAGAGTTGTAGTGGGGTAAGAGTGGGAGAGCGAACAGTGTAGTGGAGTCTAGTGGTAGGTGGGTAGAGAGGTGGGTGTGGTGGGTGATGAGGTTGATAGACTGCAGTGTATGGGTAAGTGGGGTGGTGGGTGATGGAGGCGTATAGCAGCCTAGTATGTATGGTAAAGTGGGGTGGTGGGTGATGAGGTGTATAGACTAGTGTATGGGTAAAGTGGGGTGGGGGTGATGGAGGTGTAGGTAGATTAGTGTCATGGGTCTAAGTGGGGTTGATGGAAGTGTATGACTAGTGTATGGGTAAAGTGGGGTGGTGGGGTGATGGAGGTTGTTAGACTAGTGTATGGTTAAGTGGTGGGTGGGTGATTGGAAGGTGTATAGACGTGTGTATGGTAAAGGGGGTGGTGGGTGATGGAGGTATATAGGAGCCTATCCGCTGTATCTGGGCTTAAACGATGGAGTGGCTGGGTGAATGGAAGGGTGTGCTAAGAATGCAGGGTGTGTTGGCTGTAAAGTGGGGTAGGGCGTGATGGATGACGTGTAATAAGACTAGTGGTAGGGTCAATACGCTGCTTACGACGTGGGGTGGATGGAGGTGAGAGGTGAGGAATGTGTATAGATGTGACGTGTATGGGTCATAGTGGGCGTGGTGGGTGATGAGGAGAGTGTATACGAAGACTAGTTAGAACGCGGGTAATAGTGGGAGTGGTGGGTGGATTGAGGGTGTATTGGACTGAGGTGTCATGAGGTAAAGAGCGTTGGGTTGATTGAGGTGAATGAGAGTGTATAATGACTAGTATGAAGTTTGTGTGGGTGGGTACGTGGGGTGATGGTGATGGAGGTGTATAGATTAGTCATGGGTGTAAGTGGGGGTGGTGCTGTGGATGGAGGTGTATAGTAGAACTGTGTAGTGGGTACCTAAGGTGCGGAGCGCTGTGGTGGTGATGGAGCGTGTATAGAATAGTGCTATGGAGGTAAAGATGTGGGGTTGAGGGAAGTTGTTAAGTGAAAGCTGGTGTAATGGAGGTGTGAGAGGGGGCAGGTATGGTTGGGATGTGAAGGTGGTATAGGCACAACGTGGTTACGGACGGTGGGGTGGGGGTGAGTGGGAAGTAATGCAGAAACGTGTGTAATGGGGGTAATAGGTGGGAGGTGGTGGCTGATGGAGGTATAGGAGTAGACTAGCTTGTATGGGTAAAGTGGGAGTGGTGGGGTGATGGAGGTGTATCGATAGTGTTTTGGGTAAAGTGGGGTGGGTGGGTGCAATTGGAGGTGTATGACTGTGTATCGGTAAAGTGGGGGTGGGTGGGTGAGTGGCAGGTGGTGTATAGATTAGGTGAATGAGGTAAAGTGGGGTGGACTGGGGTGAGGGAGGGTGTATTAGACTAGTTGAAATGGGTAAAAGTGGGGTGGGAGGGGAAGGGGTTACATGGACTAGTGTATGGGTCATAGTGGCTGTGATCGAGTGACTCGATGGTGTAGTAAAACTAGTGAATATGGGTAAGTAGGGTGATGGGTTGTCATGGAGGTGTATGAGACTAGTATGAACTTGGGTTAGAAGTGTGAGGGTGGTGGCGTTGATGGAGTGCGTATAGACTGCTTAGGTATATTATAGTGCACCATTTTGGAGCTGTGTATATGGTATCAAACAAGTCAATAGCCACAGGTTTTCCATGGTTTTCCCATGTGGTTATGATGTCCAATTCCAGTGTCGCTCCATTATGTCCAGGCATTGTTGAATATGGGCGCCGTCCTCACTGCGATTCCGCTCTAGCACCTCCACTGGTAAAAATGAGATGGTGGGTGCTGCAGGAGTATAGAGCTCAGTTGAGTGGGAGTACTAGTGGGGGTGAGGATGCTGCTAGTGGTATCGACTTAGACGTGTGTGGAGGTAAAGTGGATGGGATGGTAGTTGGGAGGTGGAGAGGTAGAGGACGCTGCGTTGATGGAGTAAGGTGGTGATGGTGGGAGATGGATAGAGCAGGTATAGACAAGTTGATGGTAAAGGTAGACAACCAGCAGAAGACCCACCTTCTAGATCGTAGAGTAGCTAAACGCGCTGTCGTGTCTGCTCAATGACATTGCTGGCTAATTAATTAGAACTATAAATCATCTGTAACGGGATTTGAGACGAGCTTCAAAAGAATGGGTGTCGTCACTGTATTTCAAATGATGATATTCTGTTATAAATTAGGCATTTAGGTGCCTTTGAAGAAGGCTCAGACCATGTCTTGTAGCGCAGAGAGAGAGAAGACATAGATGTCTGGCGCCATCAAACCGCCAATAAACCGATTCTAGGGGGAAGACCCCCAGTCACGAGAAGTCCCATTGCTCTGGAGGTAAGATCGAGAGCTCTCAGAGAATCGAGTGAGAGGGCCAGTCCTTATTTGTATTGTTATTTTATTTCTGGGCCCCTTCGGCTTTCTAGCGAACAATCCATAGGGGGGGGAGGCTCTCGACGTCAGTGGCGACTTCTCAGTGTTCATCTCTAAGATAACGGACTCTATGGATAGTCGCGACGCGGAGGCGGTTTGGTGATTGAGCTCCGGAGCAGCTGGCCCTGGAGCACTACTGTCTCGAGGGAGAATACGCCGTTGAAGACCTGACAGAGAGTTAATAGGCAGGTCACTAGTCTCAAAGAACCTGTACATCCAGATTTGGTCACTGGGTGAAAATGGCTTGAAGAAAGATGTGCTCATGCTACCGTTGCTTTGGAGGGGCCTGCCATTGATGTCAAGACTGTGGAGACAGACCGCTACAGTACCAATAGACCAGAGTAATGAACACTGAGGGTTGATAACACGACTTGTACAGAGCGACAGGGGTCAAACTGTCTGATACATGGTCATCTAATATAGTATCTATTGCATGCCTTTCAGCAATTGGGAACTTGAAAACAACATAAGCTGTGTTATAGGGCTTCGTCACTCTTACTGGCTCTGGAAACCGAGAGGCGCACAAGAAGCTATACACTAGAGTCTGGGCCGGATCAGGCATGATAGCGAATCATGAAGAAAAGGGACAATATCTGAGCCAGCACAGTGTGTGTGTGTGTGTGTGTGTGTGGTGTGTGTTGTGTGTGTTGTGTGTGTGTGGTGGTGTGTGGGTTGTTTTGTTGGGTTTTGAGGGGGTGTGTCGTGTGTGTGTAGGGTGCCGCGTGCGCAGTCCGCGCAGTGTGCGTGTGTATGATCGTGGCGTGGCCGCGTGTGTGTCGTGTGTGCCAGATTTGTAGTTCGCTGGTGGTGGTGTGTGTGTGTGTGTAGTTTGTGTGTGTGCTGTGTGTTGTGGTGTGTGTGTGTGGTGTGTGTGTGTGTGTGTGTTGTGTGTGTGTGTGTGCTGTGTGTGCTGTGTTGTGTGTGGGTGTGGTGTGTGTGTGTGTGTGTGAGTGTGTGTGTGTGAGTATGGTGGGAGTGTACCTCAGAGAGAGGGACACTTGTTGCCCGTGGCGCTGTGAGAGCTCGGACTTGTGCCTGTTTTAACTCCGCTCGCAGCGCAAAATGTGTTTCAGGTCACAATAGTGTGAAAAAAGTAATTGAAGAAGGTTAAAGGCCTAAGTCAGTCAATACAACTGGCTGGTGTTCTGTGGCGTCAGGGTCAGTTTTTAGACTGGGTTTGGGGGGCGCGTTAACTGTTTATAATACGAAAAGAACAAACACAGGCCACCAACATGAGTGTCTTATCCTGTCAAGTACGAAAACAAAGAATAAAATCGTCCGTTGCTTGGTTTAAAGAGCAGAACAGCACGGAAAAAGACAAAGTTCAACCACTCTCTGTCCTCTTCCTCTCTTCTCTCTCTTCCCCTCCTCTTCTTTCCACTGCAGGTGTGGGTCCAACACTTTTCAGGGAGGATCTGTGGGCCATCTTTCTTTCATCCCCAACCACCACCACAGACAACAACTAGACATATAAAACATTCTAGGATAAAAGTGTCCTTTACACTCCAAGAACAAAACCAAAGACGTGAAAGACGTTAAATTACAGACAGGGCCGACCCAGCCCTTTTTGTAAATGACACTGTACAGTAAGACCTTTGAGTGAATGCATCCTTTCCCATATTTCTTTGTTTTGTCGACTTCTGTCCTCTTGTAAGAGTGTCATTGACCCTCTGTGGTTTGTCAAATGGTGGGTCTCCATTTGCAACCTTCAATGCTGCCCTACTAGCCAGGGCATCAAAGCTAAAACGTATCCTTCTAAGTGTGTTAAAATGAAATATGTTCCTAATAATCTATAGATTTGTCTAAAATCAGTGAGTGTGTGTTCTCATGGATGCATGAGTGTACTCAGACAAAGGCAGAACTAAAGCTCCGGTTTAGCCAGTTGGTTCCTCACAAACTACCTCAAGTTGGCAACTGCAAACACACCAAACACATGATCAACCATTTGATCAGCGATACAACCATTTGACCACACCACACAGCACCACTCCATTTTAGTCATACTACACATAATTCCACTTCAAAGAAGCAACTCAATCCAGTTTGACATTACGCTTAAATGGACCAAAGCTGTTATTACTCAATCGAGTGTAATGAAACAGCAACAGTTATTCGTTCATTTTGACATTGCCAGAAATGTTCATTTTTCAACAATGTTAGGTACCTGTCTGTCTGCCTAACAACTAGTCCAACACAATGACTTGAGATTTGTAGTGCTGTTGGTTATTTTACATTTTTGAACAACTAAGTTGACCAATGTCGTTCAATTATTTGAATTCCATTTCGTTCAGTAAATCTTTTTGAGCCTCAACACGCACATTGCAGTTTCTCTGAGATAAATCAGATCCAGCCTGAACTGTGTGATTAGTAGGGATTTACGTTTTCTCTAGAGTAAATCAGATCCAGCCTGAACTGTATGATGTAGTAGGGAGTGTAGTTTCTCTAGAGATAATCAGATCCAGCCTGAACTGTGTGATGTAGTAGGGAGTTGTAGTTCTCTAGAGATAAATCAGATCCAGGCCTGAACTGTGCTGATGTAGTTAGGGAGTTGTAGTTTCTCTAGAGATAAATCAGATCCAGCTTTGAACTGTGTGATTAGTAGGCGAGTTGTAGTTTCTTTCTTAGAGATAAATTCAATTCCAGCCTGAACTGTGGATGTAGTAGGGAGTTGTAGTTTCTCTCGAGATAAATCGAGATCCAGCCTGAACTGTGTGATGTAGTAGGGAGTTGTAGTTTCTCAGAGATAAATGCAGATCCAGCCTGAACTTGTGTGATGTAGTAGGGAGTTTGTAGTTTCTCTAGAGTATTAATCAGATCCAGCTGAACTGTTGTTGATGTAGTAGGAGTTGTAGTTTCTCTAAGATAAATCAGATCCAGGCCTGAACTGTGTGATGTAGTAGGGAGTTGTAGTTTCTCTAGAGATAAATCAGATCCAGCCTGAACTGTGTGATGTAGTAGGGAGTTTGTAGTTTCTCTAGAGATAAATCAGATCCAGCCTGAACTGTGTGATGTAGTAGGGAGTTGGTGTTTCTCTAGAGATAAATCAGATCCAGCCTGAACTGTGTGATGTAGTAGGGAGTTGTAGTTTCTCTAGAGATAAATCAGATCCAGCCTGAACTGGTGTGATGTAGTAGGGAGTTGTAGTTTCTCTAGAGATTAAATCAGACTCACAGCTGAACTGTTGTGATGTAGTAGGGAGTTGTAGTTTCTCTAGAGAATAAATCAGCTCCAGCCTGAAACTGTGTGATGTAGTAGGGAGTTGGTAGTTTCTCTAGAGATAAATCAGATCCAGCCTGAACTGTGTGATGTAGTAGGGAGTTGTAGTTTCTCTTGAGATAAAATCAGATCCAGCTGAACTGTGTGATGTAGTACGGAGTGTGTGTTTCTCTCTAGAGTAATCAGATCCAGCCTGAACGTGTGATGTAGTAGGGAGTTGTAGTTTCCTCTAGAGATAAATCATATCCAGCCTGAACTGTGTGATGTAGTAGGGAGTTGTAGTTTTCTTGAGATAAATCAGATCCAGCCTGAACGTGTGATGTAGTAGGGAGTTGTAGTTTCTCTAGAATAAATCAGATCCAGCTTGAACTGTGTGATGTAGTAGGGAGTGTAGTTTCTCTAGAGATAAAATCAGATCCCACCTGAACTGTGTGATGTAGTAGGGAGTTGTAGTTTCTCTAGAGATAAATCAGATCCAGCCTGAACTGTGTGATGTAGTAGGGAGTTGTAGTTTCTCTAGAGATAAATCAGATCCAGCCTAACTGTGTGATGTAGTAGGGAGTTTAGTTTCTCTAGAGATAAATCAGATCCAGCCTAAACTGTGTGATGTAGTAGGGAGTTGTAGTTTCTAACAGACAATATTCTACATAGATTAGCGCATAAAACGTGTATTAACTACCATGACCATAATCCATTGCCATCTACTTGTCCAGTCTGTGTTTCTTTCACGCCTGCTCCGGAAGAGACAGAAGAATCGATCGTAAGAGGATATATAGAGAGCAGCTGTCGCTTCGCAAGGTATCTCTACCTGAAAATACATGATCTAAATTATTGATAGTTGGTATTCAGCAGTCATAAAGTATGCCTTATTTACTTTAAAGAACTACTAAAATAGTGATTTTGTCAGACAGCATAAGCAGCAGCTCCATAGAGATGAAATGATGACTTGGAATGAAATAATAAAGTAATCAAATGAAACAAATGTAATATACACAACTGAAATATTTGGAATTAAAGTAATGTGAATAAATGATGGTTAATAAGTGATAAGCTGTAATGGGCAGTCACTACCTTCATAGGATTTTATTAATTGGTCCCATGTAGCTTAGTTGGTAGAGCGTGATGCTTGCAACACCAAGGTTGTGGGTTTGATTCCRACGAGGGYCCAGTACAGAACATGTATGCACTCACTACTGTTGCTTAAAATGTWWWWAAAAAAATGGTATACTGTGTTACAGCATTCAAACCAAATAATCAAAACCGATATCGAACCAACCTCAAAAACCACTAARCGCTGATCACTGGGTCATCTTCATTTGGCACAAAGTGGAATAAACAGTCCAAAACGGAAAGGTACTATCTGAAGTTGTCCAATAAGAAACCCACATTTGTGTCTTCTGTTGCACAACGTTTTGAAACATTTTGCTAAGCATTATTGTGGCGTGGTTTATTCTAAGAGCAGGGGATTCTTCACATTAGAGATGGCAGGTTAGGGAAAGAAAGGCATTTGGTTCGGGGGGCAGGCAGGATGTGTGGGGGCAATCTCTCCACTTCTCTCTTTATCCCAATACTCTGCACACTCTCTCTCTCTCAAATTATCTCTCAATTTCTCTCTCTCTCTCCATTCCTCTTCCCATTCCACCCGTCTGTCTGTCTGTCTGTCTCTCTGTCTCTCTCTCTCTCGCTCTCTCTCTCTTTCTCTCTCTTTTGTGAACAGGCACAGTCAAGACTCTGCCAGGACTAACTAGAGGTATATTGGTGCAGGGAGTGACCTTTAAGCTCTGATGAAGCTACAGTAGTGGTGTGTGTGTGTGTGTGTGTGTTGTGTGTGTGTGTGTGTGTGTGTGTGTGTGTGTGTGTGTGTGTGTGTGTGTGTGTGTGTGTGTGTGTGTGTGTGTGTGTGTGTGTGTGTGTGTGTGTGTGTGTGTGTGTGTGTGTGTGTGTGTGTGTGTGTG
>NW_019945648.1:5401-7261 GCF_002910315.2 Salvelinus sp. IW2-2015 | reverse complement strand
TTGGGACAGTAAATCAGCTGGGATCGGATGATCAAGCTTGTCGTTAGTTCCCGCGCTTTCATGTAATCTCGTAAAATAACCCAAGTGCTCTGACGGACTCGGCCTGCCTGCCAAACCAGCCATTCTGGGGCTGCAGGCCTGTGGCTCGGACTTGTTTGTTGCTCAGACCAAACTCTGAAGTAAATAAACGAAGACAACAAAGTGAAAATGAATGAAGTAAACAAAGTGAATATTGACTGCACTGGGCCTTTAAGTGGACATGATCTAATGTTCCAGGTACAGAACATATTCAAACCTAGAACAGAAATGTCACAAACTCCATTAACAATGTAGTTATGTAGAGCACGTCTGGCATTTCACTGTTGTACAGAATCCTATTCTTTAGTCCACGATGTAGATAAACAAAAGGATGGAAGAGCATGTCCTTCATCCCCTAGGCAGTAGAAGGCCTTGGTTGTCCAACCAGAAACTGTCATAGAAATTGTGGACATTTGAATAGTCGTGTCTGATTGCTACCACCAGTAAGACAGCAAAGTGTGAAACCTCAGAGACAGGGACACTTGTGCCCGTGGCGTCTGTGAGAGCTCGTGACTGTGCCTGTTTAACTCCGCTAGCAGAGCACCCTTCCCCAAATCCCCTCACGCAACCCACAGATGTCTCCCAGAACAGACAGGGCCGCGCCGAAACCAACAAGGAGCAGTAATACCCCCCGCCCGCCCCCACAGTCCACACACACACACACACACAGGAATGCACACAAACAGCAACGCACACACACGTGCGCCCACACGCACACGCATGCACACACACACGCACACTTCCTCTGTCAATACACTGTATGTATGGTTGTGTTGTAGCTAGCTAATGTAACTATCCCAGTGTCTATGGCTACTAGGTACAGGGAACCATGGATACAGCGGCTACAGGAGACTATTAAAGAACCTCAGCTGTCTCCATGGGGGGAAAGAATCCTTGTAAGACGTGCCGGTCAGGAAACTGAACTCTCACCACTACCTACACGTGGACAGTCAGAAAACAGAGACATTCAAACATATTTTATTATAACAACTGGTTAACTCACATCCAGGCTAACAGAGCAGAGGGCTTTGATGAAGTCATTGACTGATCAATCAAGTTGTAACCTACTGGGCACAGACGTTAGTTCAACGTCTAGTTTGGACTTACATTTGGTTGAGTTGTCAACTAACGTGAATTCAACAGGAAATTTCAACATGAAATCAAGGAAAAAAWTTTTTTTTAACAAAATGCCCTTTACGTGGATGACTTTCTGCAAGTCCAGTTTTCCACGTTGCTTCAACATTAACACATACATTTTTGGGGTTGAAATGACACAGAAACAATATTGATTCAATCAGTTTTTGCCCAGTGGGAAGTAATGTAAACATTATGGTCTTTATCAATTGCAGGGTTGGGGTCAATCCCATTTCAATTCCAGTCAATTCAGAAAGTTAACCAAATTCTAATTCCAATTTTCCTCATTGGAATTTCAGTGTACTTCCTCAATTTGACTGGAATTAAATGTGACCCAACCCTGTTTCTCTTCAGGCCAAACTTAGGGCATCTCTGCATCCTCTGGACCATGTGTGACTCCAGCACAGCTGAAGTGGGTAAGGGTATCCTCCAAGGGCTTTCCTGGTAAAACACTAATGGCATATGTATCCAATGAGAGGATCCACAAAGGGCATTATCTTTAGTTTGCCTAGAAAAGCCTCTGAGTCTACAGCCCCAGAGTAAAGGGCAATTTAGCAGTAACGACCCCTCCTCCCTGCACCCCCCCGCCCCCCATAGCCTACATGCTATGTCTTGAAAAATTATGTGCACAGAGAATTTCATTATTGG
>NW_019945648.1:0-5187 GCF_002910315.2 Salvelinus sp. IW2-2015 | reverse complement strand
TACTTCTGACCACTGGGAATGTGATGAAAGAAATAAAAGCTGAAATAAATCATTCTCTCTACTATTATTCTGACATTTCACATTCTTAAAATAAAGTGGTGATCCTAATTGACCTAAAACAGGGAATCTTTACTTGGATAAAATTTCAGGAACTGTGAAAAACTRAGTTTAAATGTATTTGGCTAAGGTGTATGTAAACTTCCGACTTCAACTGTATGTATTAATTGTGTTGTGTAGGTACGGAGGAGGAGGAAGAGGAGGGGCTTAAGTCTAAGAAGACCTTGCGCAGCCAATCAGTGGTCAGTCAGAACATGGAGACGGAGCTAATGCTGGAGGGAGACGAGGACACTGTCAGTCTGCTGCAGGAGAAAGAGATGGACAACCTGGCAGGTCAGACACACACACGTCCATCATGTGTTGATACCTTTCTGTTTGTATTCTGTTTCCTGGTTCATTTCAGACCACAGGAAGTTGGAGATGTTTTCTGGTTTTGGATTCTCTAGATTTTTGGATATAAATATGCAAAGTGTGGCTACTTTGAAGAATCTCAAATATAAAATATATTTTGATTTGTTTAACACTCTTTTTTGGTTACTACATGATTCCATATGTGTTATTTAATGGTGTTGATGTCTTCACTATTATTCTACAATGTAGAAAATAGTACAAAATTAAGAAAAACTCTTGAATGATTAGGTGTGTCCAAACTTTTGACTGGTACCGTATTTGTACCAGGGGCACAACTTTGGTTTTAGAAGTGGATAAACACCTCACTGCTGCTCTGACATCGCTCTTCCATAGATTTACATGTTCTTATTTCCATTCCTTTACTTAGATGTGTGTGTATTAGGAAGTTGTTGTGAAATTGTTAGATTTTACTTGTTAGATATTACTGCACTGTTGGAACTAGAAGCACAAGCATTTCTCTTGTTAAAGCTGGTTAACGCTGATCTGATAGTATCAGAAGCCCCAGTCTGTATCTGTTGTAATTCACTTAATAATAATTAATAATTAATAATTGATTGTATTTTAATAGCTATTTTTTCCCAGCTGCTCAGAAATCCTTACCATAGTTACCTCATCTCTCGTCTGTTTCTGTCCTGTCTGCCTGTCTGTCTGCCTGTCTGCTGTCTGATCGTCTGTCTGTCTGTCTGTCTGTTCCTGTCTGTCTGTCTGTCTGTCTGTCTGTCTGTCTGTCTGCTGTGCTGTCCTGTTCTGCTGTCTGCTGGTCTGTCTGTCTGTCTGTCTGTCGTCCTGTTCGCTGCTTCTGTCTGTATGTCTGTTCTGCCTGTCTGTCCTGTCTGTCTGCCTGTCTGGGCTGCATGTCTGTCTGTCTGTCTGTCTGTCTGTCTGCCTGTCTGTCTGTCTGCTGTCTGTCTGTCCTGTCTGTCTGTTGTCTGTCTGTCTGTCTGCCTCCTGCCTGCCTGCTGTCTGTCCTGTCCTGTCTCCTGCCTGCCTGCCTGTTTCTGTCGTCGTCTGTCTGGTCTGGTCTGTCTGTCGTCGTCTCTGTCTGTCTCTGTCTGTCCTGTCGTCTGCTCTGTCTGTACTGTCTGTCCTGTCTGTCTGTCTGTCCTGTCGCATCCCTGTCTGTCTCGCTCTGCTTCTGTCTCTTCGTCTGGTCTGTCTGTCTGGTCTGCTCTGTCTTGGCCGCTCCTGCTTGCTGTCGTCTGTCTGTCTGTCTGTCTCGTCTGTCTGTCTGTCTGCCCTCGCTGTCTCTGGCTGTCTGTCTGTTCTGTCTGTCTGCCGTTGCCTGCCTCGCCTGTCCTGTCTGTCTGTCTGTCTGTCTGTCTGTCTGTCTGTCTGTCTCTGTCTGTCCTGTCTGCTCTGGCTCTGTCTGTCGTCCGTCTGCTCTCTCGTCTGGCTCTCTCTGTCCTGTCTGTTGTCTGTCGTCTGTCTGTCGCCTGCCTGCCGGCACTGCCTGCCTGCCTGTCTGTCTGATGTCTGTCTGTCTGTTCTGTCTGTCTGTCGTCGTGTCTGTCGTGTCTGTCTGGTCTGTCGTCTGTCTGTTCTGTCTTGTCTGTTGTTCTGTCTGTCTTGTCTGTCGTGTCTGTCTGTCCGGTTGTCTGTCTGCCTCTCTGTCTGTCTGTCGTGTCTGTCTGTCTGTCTGTCTGTCTGCTGTCTGTCTGCTTCTATCGTCTGGTCTGTCTGTCTGCCTGCCTGCACTGCCTGCCGCCTGGCCTGTCTGTCTGTCTGTCTGTCTGTCTGTCTGTCTGTCTGTCGATCTGTCTGCTAGGGCCTGTGGTGCTTCAGTACTCCAGCCCGAGCTGGTGTCTCCAGTAGTGGTGTCCATGGGCTCTTCTGCCATCACCACCACTGAGATCTACTTGAGTGTGATGAGGACGACCCTAGCTTCAAGAAGACTCACACCAAGGTAACAGTGAGATCGACACCATGGTAACAGTGAGATTGAACCCATGGTAACGAGTGAGATTCGACACCATGGTAACAGTCGAAGATTGACACCTGGTACAGTGAGATTGACACCATGGTACAGTGAGATTAACACCATGATAACAGTTGTTATGGTTTGGCAGATTGACACCGATGGAACAGTGAGATTGACACCATTGGTAAACAGTGAGAATTGACACCATTGGTAACAGTGAGATTGACCACCATGGTAACAGTGAGATTCACACCATGGGTAACTCAGTGAGTTAACGCCCATGGTAAACAGTGAGATTAACACCATGGTAAACAGTGAGATTCACACCATCGCGTAAACAAGTGAGATCAACACCATGGTATCAGTGAGATACACAATTTAGTACACGTGAGATCGGACACCATGGAACAGTAGATTACACCATGGTAACAGTGAGATTAACACCATGGTAACAGTGAGATGAAACACCATGGTAACAGTGAGGTAATTAACACATGTAACAGTGAGATCCACCCACCATGGAACAGTGAGATCCACACCATGGGTAACAGTGAGGTCAACACCATGGTATCAGTGAGAATGAACACAATGTCACAGTGAGATCGACACATGTAACAGTGAGATAACACCATGGTAACAGTGAGATTCAACACCATGGTAACAGTGAGATTAACACCATGGTAACAGTGAGATTAACACCATGTAACAGTGAGATCCACAACCATGGTAAACAGTGAGATTAACACCATGTAACAGTGAGATTAACCACCATGGAACAGTGAGATTGACACCATGTAAACAGTGAGATCCACACCCAATGTCACAGTGAGATTAACCCGATGGTAACCAGTGAGATTAACACCATGCGTAAACAGTGAGATGACACATCGGTAACAGTGAGATCCACACCATGTATCAGTGAGACCACACCATGGTAACAGTGAATTGACACCATGGTAACAGTGAGATTAACCACCATGGTAACCAGTGAGATCCACACCATGGTACAGTGAAAGATTGACACCAGGTAAACAGTGAGATTAACACCATGGTAACAGTGAGAGTAACCCACCATGGTACAAGTTGAATCCACACCATTGGTAACAGTGAGCATTAACACCATGGTAACAGTGAGATCCAAAACACCATGGGAACAGTGAGATCCACTCACCATCGAACAGTCAGAGAAACACCATGGTAACAGTGAGAATCCACACCATGGTAACAGTGAGCATCAGCCACATGGTAAACAGTTGAGATTAGACACCATGGTAACAGGGAGATTTAACAGCCATGGGTAACAGTGAGAATTAACACCATGGAACAGTGAGATTAACACCATTGGTAACAGTGAGATCCACACCATGGTAACTCAGTGAGATCCACACCATGGTAACAGTGAGATTAACACCATGGTAACAGTGAGATTAACACCATCCGGTAACAGTGAGTTCCACCTGGTAACAGTGAGATTGCACCATGGTAACAGTGATCAACACCATGGTAACAGTGAAGATTAACACCATTGGTAACAGTGAGATCAACCACCATGGTAACAGTGAGATCAACACCGATGGTAACAGTGAATCCACACCATGGTAAACAGTGAGATCAACACCATGGTAACAGTGAGGATCAACACCATTGGTTAAACAGTTGAATCACACCATGCGGTAAACAGTAGATCCACACCCATGGTACAGTGAGATCAAACACCATGGTAACAGGGAGATCCAAACCATGGTAAACAAGTGAGATCAACACCATGGTAAACAGTGAGATCAACACCATTGGTAACAGTGAGATCAACACCATGGTAACAGTGAGATCACACCATTGGTAACAGTGAGATGCAAACACCATTGTAACAGTGAGACCAACCATGGTACACAGGGGAGCATCAACACCATGGTAACAGTGAGATCAACACCATGGTACCAGTGAGCATCAAACACATGGTTAAACAAGTGAGATCAACACCATGAAACAGTGAGATCAACACCAAGACATCTCTGTGTCTCTGGCTCTCTGTGACTCTGTCTCTCTGTCTCTCTGTGACTCGTCTCTCTGCTCTCTGTGACTCCTGTCGCTCTGTCTCTCTGTGACTCGCGTCTCTGTCTCTCTGTCGGACTCTGTGTCTCTGCGTCTCTGTGTGCCTGTCTCTCGTCTCTCTGTGACTCTGTGTGCCTGGGTCTCGTGTCTCTCTGTGACGTCTGTGTGCCGTGTCTCTGTGTCTCTGTGGCCTGCCGTTCTCTGTCTTCTCTGTGACTCTGGTGTCTATTGTGTCTTCTCGGTCTCTGTGTGGCCTGTCTCTCTCGTCTCTCTGTGGATCTCGTGGCCTGTGTTTTCATGTCTCTCTGTGACTCTGTTGTGCTGTGTCTCTGTGTCTCTGCGTCTCTGCGTGCTCTGTGTCTTCTGTGTCTCTGTGTGGCCTGTCTCCTGTCTCTCTGTGACTCTGTGTGCCTTGTGTCTCTGCTCTCTGTGACTCTGTGTTGCCTGCTGTCTCCTGGTCTCTGTGTGCCTGGCAGGTCCTGGCCTACTCCGAGGGTCGTAATGGCAATGTGGATGTTCAGTGAGATCAGAGCTGTTTTCTCCAGAAGAATACCTGCTCCAGAAACACTGGTCTGGAGTCCTTCATGGCCAACCGCGAGTACGCTACTTTAATAACCTGTCTTACCTGTACAGTACACCTTTATATACCTGTCTTAACCTGTACGAAGTACACCTTGATATACCTGTCTTACATGTACATTATACCTTTATATACCTGTCTTACCTGGTTACATGTACACCTTTTGATA